>NC_081343.1:71477035-71541281 GCF_029784015.1 Lycium ferocissimum
CAAAGAAAGAAAAATTTCGTTATAAGTAGTTAAAATTTGATACATTTTGTTTTGGGAAAATACCTGATACTTTTAAACGTATACTCGGATTAATTATGACGCGCTCAACTTTGCGGGCGACCTATTACCCCCCCCGGCCTTATTTTTTTCGTATTTTTGTACCCTTTTTCGGCTGACGTGGCACAATCAAAATTTGATGCCCAGTTGCACAGTGGAGAGTGTTGCACACTCTCTGTCACATTAATGCTACGTCAGTGCCACGTCACTGCCACGTTTTCTTCTTCTTCTTCTTCATTTCAAGAAATCAATCCCATTTTCCACCATTAGCACACACACACATTCAATCTTATCATCAATCATAAAAAGATTATTTTCAAGAAATCAACCAATATTCTTCCTCCATTAACGCACACACATTCAACCCATTTTCTTCCTCCATTAGCACACACACATTCAACCCATTTTCTTTCTCCATTAACACACACCATTCAACTATTTTCTTTCTCCATTAACACACACACATTCAATTTCATCATCAATCATAAATATCTTTTCAAGAAATCAACTAACCCATTTTCTTCCTCCATTAACACACACACATTCAACCCATTTTCTCCCTCCATTAACATACACACATTGAAGGGCAACCAATCCATTTAAAGGGCAGTTCATGCAATTTCTTCGTTGTTTATTTTGAAGAAATAAACAATGAAGGGCAGTTTGTGCAATAAACATTTTTGAGCAACTAGTCCATTTGAAGGCCAGTTCGTACAATTTCTTCATACCTGTTAAAAGTTCATTTGAAGGGAAGTTCGTGCGATTTCTTCATTGTTTATTTTGAAGAAATAAAACAAACCAATATTTGTGGCAGTTCGTGCAATTTCTTCATTGTTTCTTTGAGAAAATAGTCAAATGCCCCCTCAACTTAATGGAGGAAGAAAATGGGTTGGTTGATTTCTTGAAAAGATATTTATGATTGATGATGAAATTGAATGTGTGTGTGTTAATGGAGGAAGCAAACGGGTTGAATGTGTGTGTGTTAATGGAGGAAAAATATGAGTTGGTTGATTTCTTGAAAATAAGCATTTTATGATTGATGATGAAATTGAATGTGTGTGTTAATGGAGGAAAATAGGTTAATTGATTTCTTGAAAAGAAG
This sequence comes from Lycium ferocissimum, assembly GCF_029784015.1. NCBI lineage: Eukaryota > Viridiplantae > Streptophyta > Magnoliopsida > Solanales > Solanaceae > Lycium > Lycium ferocissimum. The sequence goes on from NC_081343.1 coordinate 71,478,195, forward strand.
AAGAAGAAGAAGAAGAAGAAGAAGAAGAAGAAGAAGAAGAAGAAGAAGAAGAAGAAGAAGAAGAAGAAGAAGAAGAAGAAGAAGACGAGGTGGCAGTGACGTGGCGCCAATGTGGCGGAGAGTGTGCAACAGTCTCCACTGTACAACTGGGCATCAAATTTTGATTGTGCCACATCAGCCGAAAAAGGGTACAAAAATACAGAAAAATAAGGCCAGCGGGGTAATTGGTGGCCCGCAATGGTTGGGTGCGTCATAATTAATCAGAGTATATGTTGGGGGGGTGTTTGTGTATTTTCCCTTTTTTTTTTCTTGTTACAAATTTGTTTTATTTCTTTATTTTTCTTTGTAATTTGGCTAATGCATACAAATGCATGAATATATATAATTTATAGAATTGAAAATGGTGTTATTTTGTCTAAGTATTTATTTATTTTTAAATAAAACACCACCGCAAAATGATATTTTTTAGGGGAATTAGGGAAATACAAGTATTTATGTAAAATTTATATGGTTGAGAATGATGTTTGTCTAACTATTTATTTATTGTTAGAAATAAAGGACCACCTCAAAATATCATTTTCAAGGTATTATGGGAACTAAAAAAAAATACGGTCACTCCAATTGTTGACTATCGCATTGGCAGTTTCAGTGTAAATATTTGAACCCACTTGATCAAAATCCTAGGTCCGCCACTGTTTGTAGGTGTGTAGATCTAAATCAGATTATGATGTTTTTATTATCTTATTTTTGTAAGGAGTTTTGCTGGCTAAATGGCAGTTGATAGTATGAATACACAATATAAAATTTTAATATTTTATGAATACAATTCAGTGTTTTTACATTGTTGAGTTAATCATTTATGGGATGCCATCATTTACAGATTTTGTTAAGTTTGTCCATTGTTGTATACAGAGATTTTACAATACTATATTCAAAGTTAATACAAAGCTGTATTCAGAATTGTTACTGATGCAATTGGTTTCTGACTTGGGAAACAGATACATATGTTGAATACACAATATACAGTTTTAACATCTTATGAATACAAAACAGTGTTTTTACATTGTTGAGTTAATCACTTATGGGATGCCATCATTTTCAGATTTTGTTAACTTTGGCCACTGTTGTATCTAAAGATTTGAAAATACTATTAGTTGTATTCAGAATTATTACACTAATGTATACATAGTTAACACATAACTGTATATCAGTCAGCAATGCATACAGTTTTATTGTCTATCTCTGGTTACTTGGAAATGATTTTGCCTATCTCTAGTTTTTAAAATTGATGAATTGACCATGATGCAATTAGTTTCTGACTTGGGAAAGAGATACATATGTTGAATACACAGTATACCGGTCATGTATAGACATCCAACATAATACAGCGAAAATATTACAAGTTATTCATATAGAATTTCTTTATTTTCATTCATCCAAAATCAATAAAAAAAGAACAGAATCAGTCATCCAAAACCAACAAAAAAGAACACAAATGTCATGACGCTTTAAAGTCGCCTTAGTCCAATACAGAAACCAGAAAAACAGAACAAATTACTAAGCAAACAACAACTACTTTCTTTGAGGCTCATTCCTACAAGAGCTCCTATTGTGTCCTGCATGTCCACATATACTGCACGAGTTTGTACGTGTATTTGAAAACCATTCAGATAAAGACTTATCGCGCTTCTTTTTTGGCCTTCCAGGAGGTCTCTTGTACCTCGGTGGGAAACTACCTCTTAAATGTATACGGTACATTCCACTCACTACGTCCCGTGCTTAATTGGGACATCATAAGTCTTCATCACGGTTTACGTTTGTACAAGCTTGAAAAGCGGTAGTTGTCGGCAGTGAGATTTTTCCTCTTAAGAACAGCCCAAGCATGGGTGCAGGGTTGGAACATTTTGCAACTGCAAGTTTTCTTTTCAATACAAACAATGAAACTCCTCCCTTCATCAATTATCATGTGCAAGTATTCTGTTGATGGAATTACCTCAGCAACAATATACAAACAGATTCACATCAAGTATATATTACAAACACAATACGCCATATCAATATATAGTTTTTTTGTAAAAAATATACTTTTGTATAAGAATCATAAAGATGAAATATAACCAATAAAATAAATACATAATCAGATGCACGAAAACAAACCTTCCTGCGCGTAGATTTATGCTCATTAATGGATAACAATACTTGAATTTTTTTCCCAAGCGTTGTGAATGTATACGAACCATTTTGTCGGTTTGTGAAATTCATCATCCATACATCCAACCTAACTTCCTCCGGAAAATTATATATTGGTAATTCTCTACAGTGTATACGAGTGCCGCATTAATGGACTCAGCAATATTTGATGTTAATGTCCATGCTCGGTTAATTGGACAATAAAGCCTAGCTCACTTTGCCCTTCCCACTGAATCCAAGTCCTCCTTCACATGAATATCCTCCTTCTCAACTTTTCCCATTAGCATATCAAAGTCCTTTTCCGTGTATGCTGTTACATCCCGTACTTTTGTACGTTGGATTTGTCATAAGTTAATCAACATAAGTTCAAGGACAAGATTATTTTTGAGGTTATAAGTATTTATGCTATGTTTAACAAGTGATAAGTAAGTTTCGTGAAGGGTAGATGTTAAACGAATGGAGAAAATAAGTTTTGTCTAGGTTCGACATTTATTTGAACGAAACACGGTCCAAGATGGACGAGGAAATTGAACCGTCAGACATGAGAAAATTTACCTGAGCACGGAGAATATTGGTCATATTCAAGTATGCAAATAAAGAGATCGGTGGTTAGGATGAAGTCCCGAAATTATTAAGACTCGAAAGTGGAATGACAGTGATTGAAAATAATATTTTGTGTGTTCCAAAAGGTGGTACGGACTAGCTCTATATCTCATGATCACCATTATGAGTATAGGAAGTGTGTTAAAAATAAATTGGTAAATAAGCAAATTGAGATCAAAAGAGTTAATTATGTGTAAAGTTTAGGGTGTCGGGAAAGAATTAAAAAAAAAAAATAGAAAAAGACAAGAAAGGAAACTTGCCTTAATTAGGTGTGCCACCTTTCCACGTGTGGGCTTGATGCAAAATATTAAAGTGACTCGTATCAATATCTTTAGGTGATCTCTTGCTATTTTAAGAGGTGTACAATTCATTTATATTATTTAGGGAAAGTGGACCCCACAATCCAAAGGCTTTGGAGTTAATTTGACATAGTACTTGAATTAAAGTCATTTTCTTTTGAGAGTTGAACAGAACACAAGCAGCAGCAACAGAAGCAATGTTTTGCCCTTTATTTCATGGCATAAACAATTTATTTTATTCCATTTTTCTTTGAAAATCCCGAGCTCTCGTCGTCCTCTCTCTCTCTCGTGGTTGTAGTAGTTGCGTGTTTCTTGAAAGTTCAGGGTAGACTACGTGGTTGTTTGCTTGTATAAGGTATGTGTTCTTCATCCTAGGATATGATTCTACACTTAAGTTATTGTTTTGGATTGGTTTTGGGAGATTATAGTATAGAATAATGAAGGAGATCATAGTGTCGTGTTGGAATGAAATTATGTATATAGAATGTATATTATGGGATTATGAGAAGATGTATGGTGCTGTTTTCTTATGGATTGGATATTGATAATGTTGTTGGTATTGTTGTGGCAATTTGGGATTGATTTGAGATTCAGTTGGAGCAGGTTATATAGAGGAGATGTTGTCCGATTTTTTGTTAAGCCCTTAGTTAATCGAAATTGGATTATGAAAGTATGGTTGAGAGTTGATTCTTATATGTGTTGAGATTGTAGATTCATAAAGTTCGGGAAGCCGACGTTATGTTTGAAAGGTGACAAGGCATGTAAGGCAAACCTTTCTTCCTTTGGCATGATTCTTATTGTTATTCATTCTATATGTACTCCATATGATTCTATTCTTAGACGAGTAAGGTCTAAATATTTCTTGTGATGGCTTATTGATATTGTACTTCTAGTCTGTTCTGAAGGGAACACCCATAAGGTGCCAAGTTGAGTTGTGTATGTTATATCCCGTATTTTGTACATTGGGACAATAAAGGATTAACTATGGTAAGTTAGGGACAAAATCATTTTACGATTTATACAAAGTCGGGACTTTTGACCTTCGATTTTATTTTAAGACATAAGTTGTTCATGAATTTATCGGCATGGAACATTTAGGAAAATTTGGGACAAAAAATGATGTATTTGAAAGTTGAAAATCATGAAAAATTAGGCCATTTGGCCGTGTGGTTTGGGAGAAGGTCCCACACATTTTGTGGATAAATTTAATTAGTCCAACCCATGTGTGGGCCATGGTGTACATTTCTTAGAGGAGACTTCATCTAGGAGCATAAAAGATGACTAATAAGTCATCTTTCTTCATTTATCCCCACACTTAGAAAAAAACAAGAACCTTGGAGCAAAGGTTGAAGGCTATTCGACCACGATGCAAAAATTGAGGTCCAAATTGAGCCATCACAAAATATTTTCTTCAAGCAAATCCACTAATTGGAGGTCCCACTAGGCAACGTGGAAGTGTTGTTGGAGCGAACAAACCATCCGTTTTGTCAATCGCAAACCAATTGGTTTAAAGTACTGTGAAAATTTTCATAATCGTTGAAGAAATGAAAGGTAAGATTTAATCTTGTTTTATGTGTTATGAATGACGTATGCATGTTGTAGTATGCAAAAATGAATGAAAATCATGAAATATGGCATGTTGGAGTTGAGGCCGTGGGCATGAGGTATGGCCGTGTAGGTGTGTGTGTTGTATTAAGATGATGAATTGATTCTAGTTAACATGTTTTGATTGTTGTAGTGTGAAGAAAAGAATAAAAATCATGGAGTTGGTAAGTTGGGGTGGTGGCTCTCCTCAATGTGGCCACCACGTAAGCACTTACGAAAGAATGAATTAATTCTATTTGGAATTTTGATTGTTTTGGTTATGAATTCTATGTTGGCGATAAGAGTTTAATGACTCAAGATTGATATTGTAAATGTTGCGGACTGATTTGGAGAATCATGTGTATTTAATGTAATTTTTGTATTTATGGGAATGACATTGTTAGAGTGTGGATTATGTGGGTATCAAATCATGATTCGGAAGTGAGGAACGTGTTAGAGTTGTGTTCTCGGGTTTGGGGCAAATTTCGGGTGAAGTGGGGTGTTGTTTGGGATGTTTGAAACATTGTACGAATTCTTTAAAATGTCCTTGAATATTGTTGGTATAGGTTTGGGTTGGTATTGGAATGTATGAGCGTTGATGTTGGCTCGAATGTAAGCCGTTGAATCGAATATAATCAATGTTGTTGGATTATGTAGAAAGAGTATTTAATGTTAGAATGCGGTTTGAATTGATTATTGATGTTGCTAGTTTGGTTGTTGGTGTTGTTGTTGTTGATTTGGCCGAGTTAAATTCTCGGGGTTGGCCTTTGATTATGAACATCGGAAATCTTCAAAATGCGGAATCAATCCAAAATTTACGTACAACAACTCTAGAATTAAGTGCTAATTTGGAATTAAATGCCCAAATGTCTATAGCTAATGTTTGGCATATTATAACGTATTTGTAGACCTTGGGGAGCCCGAGGCGTTGGTTGGGATTAACTTGAGTTTGGATTAGCTTTGAGAGCGGACGAGGTATGTAAAGCTCAACCCTTCCTTCTTTTGGCCCTTAGTTATAAATAGGCTATGACACGAGCCTCGAGGAAATTCTATTTCGCAATCCGAGCATGTTTATGACTCTTATTTGTTTCTTGGAATTCGTATGCTTGATATGATGAAATATTGGCCCTTATGTCTTTGGAATATTTGAGTTTCAAATGTTGCATAAAAAGTTTTTGTTTTTAAAGAGTTTGCAAAGAGAAAAATATACTTACGAACGTAACGTAACTTTAACCAAAATACTCCAATTGCCTCGATATGTTCGTAGGAGATTGTATGGCGTATGATGAGTATGTTTTTCATAGGCGGGGTCTATGCCGGTCAACACTCGTCCGTGGGTCCCGCGACTCTCCTTTTTGTAATCCCATGCTTTGATGACTTTTGAAAGAATTTGGTATGGCTATTATCCCGATTTCCAAGTATGGTCATTTTACTTATCTTTCGAGTCTATGATAATGATCTTTTCCCATACATATGGTTACTCGCGACTATAAATAATAATAAAAACTAAGATAATATGTATAAATATGCATATATTATATTTACGTATCTTTTGCCGAGGATGGGTCCCACATGTAGTCCGGAGACTATCCCTGGCCATCCCCACCGCCCTCGCCATCGTCTGTCGTGCGCCCTTTGTTATACTCCGGTGTTATCTTGTGTTATGGTTCGAGGCCGAGCCCTCAACCACTTCCTCGTGCGTAGGGCCGGGTTCCGCTTATATTTGGTGTGTGTCATCGGGCGCACGTGTATGGCGTTATCTGTGTGTTATGATGTGTGACGGGGATATGGAGATTTGAAACCTTATGTTTTTATCTTACATGTGTTATGGCGCCATCGACGGGCGCGACCATATTCGCTGCGAGCCCTAATCCTAAAATATCATGATTCGTATTTTGAAAGTAAACATTTTGATATTTTGGATATGCGCTTACTTTCTGGTCATATGGGAAGACACGCTTCAATTATGACTCACAGTATTGTTTACGGTATCTTCGCTGAGTAACATATATATATATATATTTACATATTTAAATGAACAAATAAGCATTTCTTCGGGGGATCAAAAACTCGCGTTTAAATAAATTCCTCACGGGCAGTATAGACTAACGGTTCGGCCGCCCGTGATCCGCTCCTCCATGTATGCATTACGCTAGGACACCACAGGTATCTCGGCAAGCAAGAGCGGCATGCCGGTAGGTGCTCCCCGGGTTATTCCACCGCTCACACATTTTGGTATATATTCGTCCGCCTCGTCACGCATATGTATTAGTTTATTCGGGGGTCCCCGTAGGGCGGGGCCACATGTCGACCTCATATGATTCCACTTCTCGTTGGTCAGCATTTGAGGTCCGTAGACGCTCCTATATGTGGGTTGTGCCTATTTGTGTGTGTGTGTTTGTATGATATATGTCTTACCAATGCCTCGTGCGGCGATCCCATTCGGCCCCCGTAGCAAGGCTGGGTTGCCGATCAATCGGCTTGCATTTGTATATGTTTTGAGGGAGTTGCGCCATTTGATAGCCTTGCCGGCCCGATACATATATGTTTGTGTATGAGATGTGTTTGAGACGGCTGAGATAATTTGAGATAGCGTCTAAGACCGGCATTTGTATACGCATAAGCTATCCGTTTGTGATTCGGATTTACGAATGTGTTTGGGTGCCCCACAAGGAACAATATGTAGGCACTAGTCACGGCACTACAATAGGGGTTGGGTCGTGACAAAGGTATATGGTTTTACTAATGATTTCGAGGAAATGAGTTTTATACTAAATATTTCACGAATTAAACATAAAGTTTGATTTTCAAAAACCACTCCGAAGGGTGCGAGATTTTACTACTTCATTTCATTTACGATTTATGTTTACATTCCATAGTATCATCCCCAAAATTTGTATTGATATGATCATTTATTCTTTAGGTGGGGCAATACGATGAAATTGAGTAGAATATAAGTAGTAAGAATTTCATAACAATTCTACTCTTAAAAATTCCCATAAACAAAGGATTTGGAAGTATGTCCTCCCAAGTCTAGTGAGATACAAATTTGATAACTTCTTATAAAAGACTAAGGCTAATAAATTGGATTGTGATGACTTATTAGTCACTTATGATATGAATTGAAATTGATATTTGTGGATTGAGTTTGTGTTGATATGATGGTGATATTAAGCCAAATCCAGCAGGTCCACCCTTTTAATTATTGAGATGCCACATAGACCATCATTATTATGCCAACGATCAGGCTTTTGCGGCCGTCCGAAGGGACTATCGTGTACCGCTTTATTCCTACATAGTAAAAATATAATATTAGTCCAAACCACCATTAATACTCAAAAGACGATTAACATGTCGCCGAAGCGGCATGTGTGTATGGATTGGCATATTTACTTAAAGATTGTTTTGAGAGTTCGTGTGCATTTATATTTCTTCCCTATAGCAACTCAAATCAACAAATATATACAGTTCTATGCATCATAAGATTGAGTTAGATTGTGATTTTTCTCTCCTAAGTCAAATTATGATTATGATTTGTCACCACCTTATATACTCGGTACATTATCCGTGCGACGTCCTTTTTAAGGGGACGCACTCACGTTCGTACCCGTGCTGCACCCCGCATTGTTGGCTCGAATAGAGTTTAAGTGTATAGCTAGGATACTTGGACATTAGCTAGGATTGGCAAGTTTCACCTCATTCGATTTTTCAGCCATCTCTTCGAGTCATGTATAGATATGTATGATTATGGGTATGTTAGGGCCCAAGCACTTTTTCGTCTATTTTCTCTCATAATGTTCATCACTTTGCAACTTGTTAGAGACACGAACGACCATCCCTTTTCGTGGTATGTTTGTCGAGATGTCGACAAAGTGATGTCCGTTAAGTCATTTGTGGATTTTAAAAGGGTATGTATTTTAGATGATTTCAATTGGTTTAAAGTACTTATTTGATTGAAAATTTTCATAATCGTTATAAAGATAATGATTTCTATTTGGAAAAGTTTTATGTTTTTGAAATGACAGGTTTTGATAGAGCGAATGTCTAAGTGTTCGCTCAACTACGAGAGTCGGGTGCCCGTCTCTGCTTTACTACTACCAAAAAATAAAAAAATTACCCGGTTCAGGGGTGACATATGCTTTTGCCATTTTATAGTACACACTATAACTCAACACTTCATGACTCTTCCTTTTTTTTTTTTATAGTTATTATATACATTCTTCCAAAAAAAAAAGATGCCATATGCATGCTAAATGCGGAATAGTAGGATAAATTCTAGCAAAATACTCCCTTGATGATGCTTTCATGTCTATCGGGAGATACAATACACATGTTTTCCACTTACCTATACGCTTCCTTGAACTATGAAAGAACCATGACCAAGACTTATCGTTCTCGAATCGATCACGCCATATGCGAGAGGGCAAGATATTACCTACAAATTCAATTGAGAAAAGCAAAAAGTTACTGATTTTTACTCAATTGTATGCATTGTATGCAAAAAAATAGTACATTTGTATATGAAACACCTGCACCATCCAAAGTGCTTGCTGAAACAATGTGCATTCTTATATGAGAACCTCGGTACGTTTTATCCAAAATGTATATTTCCAAGTATCCCAGTAACTTCGTAAAAATTTGAGTTTGAACTGGTCTCTCAAACTTCGTCATAGCCTTTTCTTTAGCACGATAAGCCTTCATGTAATTCACATTCACACCAATTTCATTTTTCACATCATCTATTATATCCTTTGGCGTATACTTCCTCTTATGATTTGTTAATTTTGGCTTAATAATGCCTGCTATAATACCACTACTTGCTTGATTACAAGAATACACCTTATCCTTCAATGGACATGTATGTTTGTCCACAAACTCTCTGACGTTGAACATTGCAGATTTGTTAATGCTCGAAGCTTTCAATATCCACTCACATTGTTCTGATAGACATACAATGGTATAGCTATTCCTAGGTCAATTTCCATTAGAATTGTATACTTATACATTCGACCCACGTTCTTCCTCTTAACACATATCAAATCATTATGAAAAAATTGAATACAATTCATAGACCGATCTAAATTAGACAGTCAGATATATGTAAGAAATATCAACTAGTTAAATAAACATCACTTAATGAAAAAAGATACAATTTTATTGGTATATACAAATAAATCATAAATGTTATTAACAAGCTTACCTTATAGAATTTGACCTCTATGTACGGAACTGAAACCTATTGTTAATTGCATATTTCTTCATCACAGCCTTCAAAGTATCCTTGTCATTGTATACTTATTTTACCATGATCCTAATTGTGATTATGATTTGAAATGATCAAATCATTATACACAACTATTTGGCCGAACATCAATTGACCGGCAAACGTTGATCTTGTGGCACACCAACATATATTCGCCATCGAATCATCTGTATTCATAACTTGTATTTGACGATTGTATTCTAATTGCGGTAGGTCACCTTCAATAACACTTTCACCAGACACACTGTATTCACTCACCTTATCAGTTGTGGTGGTACACAAAGGATACATCCCAAACTGCCTACTATCTTTCTTTAGTTCAACATACACCATGACACTCATGTCATTGTGTATTTCACAAGGCATAGAATCACTTTCGATCATGTATTTAATATTAGTTGTTTTGTTACTCGTATCTATTCTCACCTGTTTCGCTATTACATCAACCTCCTCATACGAGGCATAATCTTTGAAAACTATTGCATCGATTGTGTAATTCACAAAACGATTCTCATCGTTCCAAATCCCGAAATGTCGAATTACTGTCGGTATGTTAGACATTTTGTTTGAATTTAGGACTGTTAATGATTAGCAACAAATTCAACGTACAACTACTCGTTTGATTATGAACATCAGCTGAACTATTATTTACCTTCAAAATGCAAAATCAATCCAACAATTTCTGTATACAACAACTCTAATGAATCCTGTAGAAACTCATACGAACAACAGCAAATTCAAATGTGACGATCGAAATTGAAATCGCAATTGATTTTTGAGATTGTATTCTGAACGTATTCTGTATATTTGAATTGAATTTACTGTTAGGAGGATAAACTCTGTTTTCTCCGTTTTTGCATATGATATTTTGATTTTGAATTTGAGATAATTGGAATAGAAAAGAACCGTGTGAAATTTGGAACCCAGGTCATTGAGAGTGATTCTAGGAAGATTTTATTTAGTTTGCCATGTTTAGGAGATTTCATCCCATGATTTCAAAGAAAAAAGTTTAATGATTGCGCATTCATGAATACGACACGCACCATAATGAATACAATAAGAAACAAACGCTTAGTTTAGCTATATGTTTTTACTACGGGATGTAATAGGTGAACTGTAGCTATGCAGCAAAAATAACCCTTAAAAAATAGTCATTCATGAAATTTTCCCAAAGATATTCTCAGTCAAGTCCTTGTTTGGACAAGTTGCATGTGTTCCACTTTTGTCGGCTGAGAATATGAGATTGACACCTTAATGTAGGTGTTTTGAGTACGTATAATCAAGACAAGACAGATTTCATGTGTTTTTTTTTTTTTTGTTTAAATTTCATGTTTGCAAAGAGAAAATACTCTTAAGGAAAACCGGTCTTTGAAACAATGTGGACCTAAAAACTTTAAAAAAGGGAAACATCACCCACCTTATTGACAAATGGAGAAAGCTTTTAGAAATGGTGAAAGAGGAAGAATCAATTTACAAGAGGTAAAAAGGCTGTAAAATGTCAGAGTACCTGAAATTAATAGTCCCTGTGCATGATATTCATATTTTAAATTGACATATCTAACTTTCTCGAGAAACAAGTGTGAGTAGGACTATAACGTAATATAAAATAACGGATGTCGATTATTCCAAAGTAGAGGAAGCCGTTTGTGACATCTCTAAAGTATAGAGGAAAAGGCTATTTCTCATCACATGATAGAAATATTCACTCGCAAAGTAACTTAAACCGATGTATAGGTGATGTCCCAGTGCAATTTATACTTCCGGCCATACTATTGGAGGAATGGTGTAACTTCTAACAGATGTATGATATATCAAATTATTTGTTTTTATTGAGAAATAATTTACTCGTATTGTGTATAAATAAGATTGTAAATATATAACTAGGAGGACACCTCATAATTAAGCCAAAGGGCAAAGATGTAAATATACCCCTCAACTTTGCGATTTAGAGCAGATATACCCCTCGTTAAAAAAGTAGTGTATATATATCCTTGCCGTTATAAAATGGTGCAAATATATCCCTGCCTTTACACAAATAGTGCCAATATACCCTTTTCACTAACGGGATTTTAAAAAAAAAAAATCATTTAGCTTATTTTTTAATTAAAAAAAATGCCATGTGGCTTTAAAAAAAAGTCTATCCATTTTTTTAGTAGACATATTTTTCTAACGCCACATGGTAATTTTTTTTTCTGATGGGTCGAGTCTGGTTCGTTTAAAAAAAATAAGTCTATCGATTTTTTTAAAAGAACCAGACCCGACCCACCACGAAAAAAAATTATCATGTGGCTTTAGAAAAATATGTCTACTCAAAAAAATGGGTAGACTTTTTTAAAGGCATGTGGTATTTTTTTAATTTAATAATAAACTAAATGATTTTTTTAAAAAAAATCCGTCAGCAAAAAAGGTATATTTATATTATTTTATAATGATAGAGGTATATTTATATTACTTTTAAAATAAAAATATATCTATTCTAAATCGCAAAATTGAGGGGTATAGGTGCACCTTTTCTCTGAGCCAAATAATAACCTTTTGTGGATTCATTGTGCAATGCAGCAATGATTCCTTAAAAGATTTAACAAAATCAAATAGTCAACAAAATAAGGCTTTAGGATTTATTGGGCTGTAGCCTTAGGCAGTTGGGCAGCCTTTACAGCAAAGGTATGTTAAAGAAAGGATTTGTAATTGGAAAGTACTAGTACATTTTTGTGTGGGTTGTCTTTCAAACGCACTGGTCTTTAATTTTTAGCCCTCAAATTAGCGGTCTTTAATTTTTATCCTTCATCTAATAGACTAGTTTTTTGAAGTTCTAGATTCGAACTTCAGCTCCGTAAAAAATATAAAGGAATTTTGCAAGTCAGAGGTTTGTAGCAAAGTTAGGCCTATTCGACCAAAAGTTAGGTCTTAAGATAGAGGTAAACTTTTACTCAAAATTAGGCCTTAAGGTAAATCTCTACCTTAAGACTTAACTTTTAACCAAAATTAAGCCTATTCGGGTAAAAGTTAAACTTTAAGGCAGATGTTTGTAAAATTCTAACTAAATAAAAAAAAAAAATTACCTAAAGGCAAAATTTTGCCTTGCTATTTTTTTTAAATTTTTGATTGACCCGAAACTAATTTTTTTTTTTAATGAATGATAAAAATTAAAGACCACCAATTTGAGAGATAAAAATTAAAGACCAATGCCTTGTAAGTTTGAAGGGCAATCGTGCAAATGACCCGTACTAGTACTCATGTTGATAATTAAATGGCCCCATCAAATGGAAGCTCCATTAAAAACAATACTATTTAATTAATTCATAATATAATCAAACTGTGATGGTACTGGGACTAGACAGTAGTCAGTACCTATGTCTTCTTTATTTTTTATTTATTGAGATGAGGGGAATCTGAGAAGAGCACGTGGCACAATACGTTGGGGCGATGGCCGGTGCTTCTTGAATATTGACCAAGCACATCTTTTGGGGCTTGGGTTGTTGTTATGGACTACACGTTTCCCACTGTCTACTTATTAACCAGTAGTCAATCTTGGAGATGATGGTTATGGTCATGGTCATGGAAACCGTGTTGATACAACTTTCAACTTTGTTTCTTTTCTATTCCCTAAGACATATATAAGACCTTTGCTATCTTTCTTGCTGGAGGATGCTGTCGTTGGCTTGAAAGGAAAAATTTCAAACTCCAGTAAGCAGTCCGAAATATGGAGGAGGCAAAATCTGGCAAAGTTGGGAGCTTAAATCTGCCCATTGGATTTAGGTTTCATCCCACTGATGAAGAGCTCTTGGTTCACTACTTGACCAGAAAAATATTTTCCATGCCTTTGCCTGCCTTAATCATCCCTGAAGTACTGGATGTTTTCGACTCTTTTCCTTATGACTTGCCTGGTAAAGTTGCGCTGCTATTCTATTATTTTTTCTTGAACAAGACTGGTCTTTTGTTTCACTTTGAGATAGTGCAGTCTTTTTTTCATTTTTAATCCAATATTAATGTTGTACTACAATAGATGTCATTTTCTGTTTCTTTAGATGGTGCGTAAATATGCAGCAAACATTTATTAGTGAATGACATTATAGCAGGGGACTTAAGGGAGAAGAGGTATTTTTTCAGCAAAACAAATGGAGATATAAACAGCAAGGGGTGCAGCAGATTGATCGCTGGCAGGGATTGTTCTGGTTACTGGAAGGCCGTTGGCCAAGACCAGCTAATTGTTGTGCCAATTTCGGGTACTGGAACTGGAATAAGCAGCCAACAACAACAGCTAGTTATTGGGACGTTAAAAACCCTTCGATTTTACCAAGCAAAGCATTCTGGATTTTTAAGAACTCGTTGGTTTATGCACCAGTATTCCCTTGTTAACCTTTCCCCATCTGATCAGGTATGAACACTAGCCACTGCCATTTCCTCTCGTCCTATTAAGTCCACATTTTTAATATAAAAACACAACTTTGTTCGTGCTGCAGAATGTTAACATGACTCAAGTAGGAGATTGGAGCATCTTTCGCATATACCAGAATAAATTACTAATATCCAAGAACGGAAGGGCTAAGGCTAATGTTGTTGCTGAGCAATGTAACAAAACTAGTACGCGAAAGAGGCCCATTGATGTAGTGTTGCAGGACAAGGAGGAGTTCCAATTAGGCATTCCTCCACCCTCTTCTACTTCCTCTACAAAATCAGCAGTAACTGATATCTCTTCTAATCAATCACTGGAATTAGATCAAGAAGTAACCAGTTGCCACTTCAGATTTTGATTTTTTTTTTTTTTTTTTTTTTTTTGTGAGCATCCACAAAAGCTTGCTTTAGTTGTTTTTTTCGAATAACAACAAAAGGAAAATTGGCAGGACTCTGTGTTGTCTTATATCTATTTGGTTTTCGTTTGTTTCTTGTATGGTTGAACAATATACGTCCAATCCTATTTATTCTCTTAGTTGTTCTTAATTTCGTGGTTGTCGGAGTGAAAGACTAAAAGCTTAAAAGATGACCTGAAGAAAGATGTGTAATAGGAGGAACACAAAGAGAAGGAACAAGCAACACTTTAGCTCGCAGTAGCATAATTGGACCAAGAATATAATGATAGTGGATTTTAAACAATAACCGTGCTCGATGACATCTTTCCACTGCCATAAGATCCAAAGCTCTCAACAATTCATATCTCTTTATTAAGAGTATCCAACTCCTTATAAATAACCATCCGGACCAATGTATCCAATATGATAGTGGATTTTAAACAATAACCGTGCTCGATGGCATCTTTCCCCTGCCATAAGAAAGCAACAATTCAATCTCTACCATCATGTATCCGATATTTCTGCCTTTTTTCTATCAAACTTGTAGCAACTTTTCGCTTTAATTTAAGATTAATGTAAAGATTAAAAGGGATTAAGGTGACCGTAGTCTTGACCTAAAAGGTGGAGAGATATAGATCACAAAAATAGTGCAGGTAATAGGCATAGCTACAATGCTCGGGAGCCGCTGCGCACGCACAATAATAGTCTTCAATTTCACTAATTCCAATTATGTATAAGTAGTATGTTTAAAATCTCAGGATTCCCAATGTCTCCAATCTTCGATTCGTGATTAGTACTAGTTGCTTAATATATGAATATTTTAAAGCCAAATAATTACGAATGTGCCAGACGCGGACTGGAAAGTCAAATATCGATACAGAGACAGTAACATTGTTCTCGACTCTCCAGAAGACAGAGTGGTAGACAAAAGAGTCTCTCTGAATAGTGTGCACTAAATTTTTTAAAATTAATAAAAGTTGAAACAGACCAGATCGATTTTTTACATCAGAAAACTTTTGCCTCATGTTTAAAATCTCAAAGTAAAATTCCCAATGTCTCCAATCTTCGATTCGTGATTAGTAAAATCAAAATTGCTTTAATATATAAAAAAATCGAATATTTTAAAAATTTGAAAAAATGCAAATATTTGATTACGATATGTGCTTTTCATAAATAATTAAAGATACCTTTTAATTATTAATTTAATTTTGGACTGGAAAGTCAAATATCGATACAGAGACAGTAACATTCTTCATTTTACGACTCTCCAGAAGACAGTGGTAGACAAAAGAGTCCCTCTGAATAGTGTGCACTAAATTTTTTTAAATTAATAAAAGTTGAAACAGACCAGATCGATTTTTACATCAGAAAACTTTTGCCTCACTGGTTGTGGAAACTGGCATTTATTACAAGTAAAATAAATGCAATTACGGATGGATCCTTGGGCTGGTCAATATATGTCTGCCTCCAAGGCCCAAGCCTGAAAGGACAAGTAACGGGAAAAAAGGAAACTGCAAATCTGCACTGCGCTATAAAGAAGAAGAAAGAAGATTGTGAGTCCTGTGTATAGAAGGTTACATCCTCATTTACTCAGAATATACGAGTTTTGAATAATTCCCATAATGAACTACTAGCTTTTAGAGTTGAATTAGTCTTGAGATAATAATTTTTGTTTTTGCTCAACTTAATTCAAGATGATTAAAACTTATAGTGCAGTATTGTACTAAAAGTTCGAATTTATGTATGCTCAGTTGGGTTCTCTCTTTACGGTGTATGTAATTGTGGAAAATTAACATTTAGTGACGCGCGTAATAATGTGTACTTAATTGTTACTTTGTTGACTAACACAAAACAAGAAAAATAAGAAGAACACTATGGCAATTCACAAGAAAACATTTCTTATCTCTCCTTAAATCAACCAAACCCAAAATACCCCACCTTTTTTCTAATATTTCATTTTTCGTTATTTAATCCCCTCCAAACCAGAATTACGTCAACCAACCAATATGAACTAGGCCCTGCTTTGTTGAGACTAGAGAGTAACATGAGCAAGAAGCCCAGGCCCAAATCACGTGCTTGGATCCTCAACATTCCCCAAGGCTCTATTGAGCCTGCAAATTCACTCACTGATCTTTATCGTTTGGCCCGGTCCATTTTCATTTTCATGTTTGGATCTTGTGGGACTTGGTCATCCGTCCAACTCTCACTATTCTTCTGACGTATTCTGAGATAATATTGGCTCTTTCTCCCACATTGGTTTTGTTTGAAGTAATTGCACGGTTAATCCTTAAAATGTGTTGGTTTTAACTTTTTTTTTCTTTAAAATCGAACTTATGTCTAGCGAAGCATAGGTGCTTTAAGGGCACTGCATAACTTATGGATATTATAATGCGTAACTTATGCTCCTTTAGGAATAAGTTCTATTTGAAGGACCAAAATTAAAAACCAGCCATTTGAAGGACAAAAATTAAAGACCAGCACAAAATAGGGTTGCTTGGGTCATCCGTCCGACTTCTGAGATATAGGCTCTTTCTCACACATTGGTTTTGGATGTATTGCTCTAGTGTAGTACGAACCACATGTATTTATTAGGATGCACCACTTATGGATACGATCCATGTTATATGAATATCTTGGTCAAACTTTTCCATGCTAAATTGTTCTTGTTTAGAATGATTTCTTCCGCTAAGGAAAGAAAAAGAATGATTTCTTCTACTACATAATTGTTGTTGCCTTGTTGGTATATGTGTTTGGAAAAGGGTGAAAATGATTTTCATTCTCCAACTTTGCTTTAAAAATTAAACTTTCCTCTCAACTTTGAGCAATAGACATTCTCTCCCCTTTATCTTACGTAATGACTATTTCATCCCTTTTTTTTTAATCCTCTATTTATGCAATATATTTTTATATTGTATAAAATATTTATTTATTTAATCTAGGTATTTATAGATTCTTATGTTCATTAACATTATAAATAGAATAATAATTTTATGAATTTGTAACAAACTCTACTACTATTTTTTATAATTGTTATTTCAATATTATATGCAGTAATTATGTATATATGTATGTACATGCATGTGTGTATATTGAAGTATCACTTCTCTCTTATTCTCTATTGTTTATACAAATAAATAAGTTTTGATTGTCAATAATGGAATATTTCTTAGGGCCCGTTTGTCCATGAGAATTATTCACTTTTTTCCGGAATATTTTTTCACTTTTTTCACTTTATGGTGTTTGGCCATAAAAATTTCAAATACAACTTGAAGTTGTATTTGGAATTTGGAAAACAACCGAAACTTGTTTTTCACTTTCAATACATTCAAACAACCAAATATTCCTTGCAAAAACTATAACCAAACACAACTCCATCTTCAACTCCAACTTCAAAATACCAAATAAAGTGAAAAATATTTAGTTTTCATGGCCAAACGCCTACCTAAATTATAATAAAATTCATTTACATTATAAATAAATAAATTTTAAAATTTGCCTCTTTTTTAATTTTCTTGTAGTACCTGCATAGAAATATATTTATAAAGTTATTGTTATTTTTCACTTGTACAAATAAATAGTAAAGTTTTGATTATTTTTAATAAAATGAATTTATTGTTTATTCTGTAATTTATTTTATTACAGAATATCATTAACTTATATACTCAATTAGTATTTCTCACTTTTTTCTTCGCATAGAGATAATATTTATTTTTTATAAGAAATTTATTACATAAATTAAAAAAAATGAAAAATATCATTATTTTAAAGAAGTAAAAAAAGAAGACAAAAGTTGATAATGTAAGGGTAAAATAGATATTTAAAAAAGTCAATAAGGATAAAGAGGGGTAGAATGTCTATTGTTCAAAGTTGAGGAGGAAATTTGATTTTTAAAATGAAATTGAGGGTGTAAATGATTGTGACCCGTTTGGAAAATCCAATTAAACTGAATTGAACTGTTTGAAGAATGGTGCAAGGTAAATAAGCTTGCAAAAAGTATAGTGTTACTATGCAGAGTAATAATAATAAGTGGTAGAAGCGGTGACGAAATTACAAAATGGGTCAAAGTAGAGACGTGTTAAGGAAGAGAGGCAGTTGCCTTTCTGACTTGGGCGCATGACATAAGAATTTTCTTGGTAAAACTAATTAGCTCCTTTATTTTCCTCTGCAAACAATTACTAGTAATTTATTTTATTTCAGTTCCAATAATTTTCTCCGGCCTCCGGTATAGTGCAGCCCGTGAAAATTAAAACAGAGAGAGATAGAAAGAGTGTGTGATTAGGTGAGAAGGAGAGATCAATAGTAAATCTGATTTAGAGATGAAGTCGTCTTTGGGAATGCTGAAGAAATTTGCACTTCACAAGGAGAAGAAGGATCATCACATTCTGTTGCATTTGGATGGCCTCTCTCAAGCTTCACAGGTCCCCTTCTTCCCAATTAGGGTTTCCGATTCCTCTTTGCTTTTTACCCGACCCGTATCCATTTTCAAAATTGGTTGGGGATTATTTCTTTTTCAGTTTTTCGCCCTAATATTTGCACTGCTATGTTCATTTCTGCTCAACTTACAAATCTGATTTATCAGTCAACTCCTCTAGCGGCGTTTCATTTAACTCTGTTGTTAGAAGCAGGTTCTAATTTAAGGGTATTCTCCTTTTTGCAGGATATGAAAGACATGAGAGATTGCTATGACAGCTTACTATCTGCAGCTGCTGCTGCGGCTAATAGTGCTTATGGTATTAATTTATTAGCTATCTTCACTCTTAGTCTACTGTAAATGTCAGAATATATGGTCAAGAAAAGGAAAATATGATAAGTAACATTAGTTTTGTAATGGGTTGTATGGAAGCATCTAAAGTTCACTTCCCTATTTGTTAAAAGAGGTTTATCAATTGTTTGATAACAAGAATCGCCTTATGGGAAAGATCACTTCATTTGCATTGTGTAACAGGTTCAATCCTTTTCCCAGTTTTATTTTAGTCTTTTAAGATGGTCTATAACTGAAAGCCTTTATATGCATTTGCATATTTAGTTACTTCATGAAAAGAATTCCATATGTAGCTCTTTCAATTTGCTGGATTACTTTTGCAGAATTTTCAGAATCCTTGATGGAAATGGGAACCTGCCTATTGGAGAAAATTGCATTGAATGGTGATGGAGAAAGTGGTAAGTGAGCCAATGTTTAGGTCTCCTTGTGTAATTCTATAGTGGTTTTCACTATGGGGTTCTGCCTGAGCAATTAGTCTGGGATCATTTTTACTGCTTAAATAAGTTATCAGCTTAACGGGCGGTTCCGTGCAAAACGTATTTGAGCATTATCATGTTTGGGTAATGTATGCTTAGTTGTTTCCAGTTCTAATGAACTCCGTAGAGCTTGAACAAAAAATGATAAGGCACCAATTTTAGTTAATTCCTTGGAACTTTTCGGTTACAAAACAAATATTGGTTTGCGCTTTGTGGTTCTGGAGTGAATGTTACACTTTCCACGCTGTTATACCTGTGCCTTGCAGAAGCTCTATCTTTCACTGGTTCGGAGCTTTTTATTTGGGGTCTCAGGCTCTCAGCAGTAGCAGAGCCAGAAATTCATACAAGATTCAAAAAAGATAAGAGTGTTATACCCTGGGTATGAATCTGTGTTCCAAGGCAATATTTCAACCCCCTTTCCACTAACTAGAATTTTTTCTTACGTCGAGGGGATTCAACAATTCATATATAACCAAAATAATTGTTTTTCCACAAAATTTTCCGGCGAAGAGGATTCAATTGAACCCCCTTGGCTCCTTTAGCTCCGCCCACTGTGTCTCAGATTGTCAATTCTATCACAATCTCCCCATCAATTCAAATGATATTAGGAACTGTGAGAAGTGTTAATTTCCCACTGATCATTGTGTTCTCCGAAGTCCACCCACAGTGTAAGGAATGTAGAACTGAAAAAGAATAGAGTAGTACCAAATGGAAATAGAAGCACGCATTCTTGTCTTATTTTCCAGTGTCTGATGTAGTTAATTTATGATATATGTTCTGTTGTTCTCTTGTTGAAAATCTGATTGCAACATCTGTTTTTTTGATGAAGGCACACGTATAACATCAGTTCTCTTTCCATTTTTCTTCACTTTTCTGTTTGTTAGTTTTCATTTTCTTTTTTCTCCGTGGCAGAAGATTTTTTAAGACGTGCCTTTTGCTGCTAAAAATATTTAATCTACTGTTCAAAATGAACTCGCCTATCATTCCTCATTCTGTTTTGTGATTATTTTCTTTGTTAAATACTATCTATATGCAGGTAAAGCATTGTCAATGCTTGGGGGAGTACAATTAGAACTTCAGAAACTCGTAGACAGCTATGTCAGTGCCTGTTCTTTCTCTCATTTATAATCATTCTACCTATTTAAAGTGAATGTGGTTATGACTTTTGCTTTCTGTATCGCAGCGTTCCCATATCATCCTAACTATCACAAACCCATCTGAATCTCTTCTTAGTGAACTTCGGAAAGTGGAGGTTTGTTCTTTTGTGATTCTGTTATTCACCTCTAGATCTTTTTGACAGCATTTAAGTTTCCTCATCCTTTTCCCCCTTTTCTTTATTAATTGTTAACTGTATCAGTCTTGCTATTTCTGCACTATATTTTCTTATCCACATTTTAGATAATTTGGAGATCAAATGCTCATCCATCCATCTTGCTTGCTCAAAAGCTTTGAATATTCTATTCGAAAGCTTGCTTCTAGCTTTGGGCACCTCTGACATAAACAGACCTTTCCAATAGTAGAGGGTTGAGGCGATTGCATTTTATTTTCTTTGTTATTCTCAATAACCCTAGTTTTAATGGAGCCCCATCCTTAGGTTCCCATTTTTTTGTACCAGTCATGTGCTGCAACCAATTAGCATACCAACTCGAGTGGTTGAGTCCAAGCAATCTTGTCATAGTGATTCAGCCTAACACATTCTTAAATGAATAAGATGTCATCAAGTTAATGGTAGCCAAATTGTTTCAGTAGCTATGATGACGATGTACCAAGAAGATAGAGAGATCCAGAATGAATCTGTTCTGCATGCTATTTGAAATTTCTTTTAATCTTATTTCCATTTCTTTGGTGCATAAGAAACTGATGCAGGTTTATCTTTGTTGATCTTCATTGCTAGTTTCATTTGACTCCTATAATTTGGAAACTATTTAATTATAAGCCATGCTAATTTGGTCCTGACTGATAGTTGTTGCTCTATAACTGGTTGAAACTTTTGAAAGTAATATTGGTTGATGATGTTTCTCTCCTTTTCATTGTTATTGTCACAAGTTGTGATGAATGTGATGAACTTTTAATGCCTTTGACCTAGGTACAACTTGAGCTTATGCTGAGTTGTTACTTGATAATCTTCGGTGTCTCCCTTTTGTCACCTTAGTTGAAGATCTCCTGCATTAAGAGCTAATAAAGTCTAAATTGGGCGGGCTTGGAGTTGCTAGTAGATGCATCGCAACTTTGGCGTCTTTGCTATCTGATAGCGTTTGAAAATAGCAACAATATTTCTATTTTTATACCAAATATCCCAATAAATAAGAGGGCTTGGTTGGTTGGTTTGGATTATTTCAATTACCTTGTTGATTTCTTTTTCTCATTAATTTGGTCGCTTTAATCAGAGTAGTGTTTGCCAATCCTATTAAACATATAGCTAAGTATTACTCAATCAGATGAGCAGAAACAATTTTGTTGATCAAACCAAACAGATCTGGTAATTTGAATCAACCGCCAGACTGATGCACCTTGGGAGGCTGATTATAGAACACGTGTATGTAAGAATTTTTGCATTGTTTCCTCATTACTCAGTCGGTTGTATTGACTTCCTTGATGCAGGAGATGAAACTGCAGTGTGATGAAAAAAGGTATCCCTCTCCACATGTCTTTTGACATGGTACAGAAATCCTTTTTTCAAAAATAATTCAATCAAGTCTTGCTAACACTAGGCATGATCTGCAGGGAGGTGTACGAGTATATGGCAAAAAGGGGAAAGGGTGGAAAGGGGGAGAACTTTACTTCTCAGCAGTTACAAGCAGCTCGGGAGGACTATCAGGAAACGGCAAGACTTTGCATTTTCCGTGTACAATCTCTGAAGCAAGGGCAGTGTCGCAGCCTTTTGACCCAGGCAGCTCGTCACCACGGTGCACAGGTGTCCTTTTGCATTTTCATAGCTCCATTTATTTCATTATTGGTTATTCAACTTTTTCTTGAATCGGGTAAATTACTTGTCTGCCTAATTTCTCTTTTCCGGAACAGTTGAATTTCTTCCGCAAAGGACTTAAATCTCTTGAAGCTGTTGAACCGCAAATAAGGATGGTTGCTGGAAACCAACACATTGACTATCAACCTGTTGAATTGGATGATAGCGAGGATGGAGGCAAGAGCTATGAGGCTAATGATGATGGTGAATTGAGTTTTGATTATAGAAAAAATAAGCAGGAACTAAATGACCCTTTCCCATTGAGGGATTCAATGGAGGTAAGTTACCATATTGCTGTCATTCTTCTTTTTCCGTTCGTGGAAGAGTGTGAACTGCCTGCTACCTTCTATTGGTAGCATGTCGATTCTTAAACCCTGTTGCCCTGCCCTCTTGCTTGTAATACTAATAACCACAATAGAACTGGCTGATGACTATATGTTCTAGTTCACACGCCACATCCAATTTTTTTGGCGTATTGGTGAAGTGACATGGCATTTCTACACAAACTGATTTCAATAACTCTACTGCTTAACCAGTTAAGCCTTTTTATTACTGCATTTGTCCTTCAGTGACATTTCATCTTTGATCAAGTTCTTGTGCTCATTCAATGCACATCTGAATCTGTCTGCCTCTGTGTGTATATATATCAAAGAAGAGACACATGGGAAGAGAATGCCTTTTAAAGATCTATAGTGATATTATAGGCATTATTGCACTTTGATCTTAGATGATGACTTGCTAAATTCGCCAAATGTTGGATTTTGGTCTAATATTGCTGAATTTGGCAGTTTGATCCCACGGATGCTCCAAGTACCCTAGCCTCTGGGATGGAGGAAGTGGAGGTAAAGTTCTGCCCTTGTGGCTGTATTTTAGTAAACATTATATGAGCTACATATTTTCCCTGTATGGCTTGTAAATGGTCTTTCAAAAGGGTTCTATTAAAGTTTTGAGCTACTCCACACGTTGCCTTGAGATTTTCGGTTGGGGGCTCAGATTCTTGTGTCCTTTGTGCACTTCTTATTGTCAACTTGTGAGGCGTTGCTTGTTTAATTTGAAAGACCTTTTCTTGCAGTTGGATTTTAGACCAAACCAAGAGCAGGTTTATACCAGACAACAGCATATAGGCAGTCATTCTGCCCCAATATTTGCAGAGAAATTGGACATTTCTGATAGAATCAAACAAGCACAGACGTCTGTCCGGAATTCTCACACATACGCCTTACCGACTCCAGCTGATGCTAAAAGTTCGAGTTCAAGGACAAGTGTTTCCCTTCTCCACTCAAGTACCACGAATACTAGTGGAAGCAGCAATAATCCGTGGCATTCTTCCCCACTTAATATGGATAAATACTCTAAATATGCAGATGACAACTTGTCAACAGACAGTCTTGCAAAAGGCCAATCCACTGCCCAAGAGATTAAAGATCATAGTCTCTCCACCCCACTACCCCCTCCTCTTGCTGAGGGAACTTCTCTCCCGCAAAATGATGTACAAAATGGAATCGATGCCAGAAAAATAAGAAGACCTTCTTTCTCAGGTCCATTAGCAAGTAAGCCTTCATCCAGCAAGCCGTTGTTGTTATCTGCCAGCGGACCTATTGGCTTGGCTGAACGGCCTCTTCTAGAACCTGGATTGGCTTCAGGAATACCAATAACTCAGCCACCATCGACTCTAGATGTATCCCACAGTGCTTCACCTCCCCTTGTTTCTTCACCAAAAATAAGTGAGCTTCATGAGCTCCCGCGCCCCCCTGGCTTATTGGCCTCCAAGCCATCGAGTTCAACTGCATTTGGGCACTCTGCGCCCTTAGTCAACAGAAATCAAGAAACATCACCAACAAATCAGAGCCCTGTGCTGGCATCAAATACGGGTTCTCCACTACCACTTCCTCCACTAACAATTCCTCGAAGTTTCTCTATACCTTCCAACAATCAGAGAGCAATGGCACTACATGTAGCCCATCTACTAGAATCTCCACAAAGAAAGGGCAAGGGTGATGTGATGTGCTCTCCTCCATTAACACCTATCTCTATTTCAAACGCTTCAAATTCTGGCCAAATCAGAGGTAAAATACCTTGATTAATGATAAGTAGTTTCTTTCTTTTTCAGAGTTAATGGTAAATTCTACAGTGAACCTCATATCTGTGATTCTGATTACGAAGATCTGCCTGAGTCATTTTGGAAGGTGGAAAGAAAGGATTATTTATAAGTATAAATGAAAAAGTTGTGTTTGAATCTTGTATAATCTTCCACCCTCCACCTGGTCAAATCTTCACTGGAAAACTATGTCAGCTTGGTCGGTTGTTTGAGTGGGGGATTGAGGGTGGGGGATAAATGGTTGTTAAGTAATTTAAGTATATGCTAAAAGAGGCTCTGGATATATCATGGTTAGGAGAGTGAATTGTTTTTTTTAATGTGCGACTGCTAAAACTCATATCCTCCCAGTTATCTTTTGACATCTCATTTTTGGTGAATGCAGGTAGGAGCTGATTTATTTAAGCCTTGTAGACAGTGATGTATTTTTTCTTTTGCTTCGGGGTGTAGAGTTTGATTTCCACAAGCTTTATTGCGGGAGTGGGATTTGTATATATGTTATTAATGTAAGGTTTTATTTTGTTCATTTGAATGTTCTCCATACATCTTACACGAATGTAATGGGATCTCCCTGCCACAATTTTGATCTCGCGTCTGGGGAAGCCCTTGAGAAGAAAAGGCAAATTAAGAACGAATCTCAGTTATGTTCTTTTAAAAGGGCTAATTTAGTCCAGTATTATTCAGTAATCGTGCATTTGGTGGATTAGTCAAAGGGTATGCAAATTGATGTTGACATCACTGTTGTCAAAGAAAAAGTAGCAACGTTTAGCTGGTAATTGAGCACAATGCAGTTTGATTTTTAGTCCTTGGGAAAATGATATATGTTCTTTAAATTTAACTGTTTATTTATTTTCAAGATCCAGATGCTGACAAAAAAATTATGCGGGAAATAAGTGTTTCAGTGAGCGGTATATATTAGAGCGGGATTTACCTTTTTGGGCAATATGAATTGAGGTAGTAACAAAGATTATTTGAAGTCTGACCTTTATTTAGATTTGAGGCAATGCAAATTCGAAAAAAGTCTATTATTTATACACCTATTATTTATTTAGATATTGAGATAAGGTAAACCCTGATTTTTTTAATTTTATTTTGCGTAATCTTTTTATTTTTTATTTTTTTGTCGGAATGTTTTGTTTGTAGAGGGCAGGGTATGTCCCTTTTGCTAAAGAAGCATCGTCGATCGTCATGCCTATTTTATGTTGAAAAAAACGGAAGTGGAAAATTTCAAAATTTGAACTTCAGTTTGCATGACTAATACAAACTACGGAAAGGGTTAAAAATACCCCTAACTTTCAAATATTATTTATTCATCCCCTTAGTTATACTTTTCATCCAATTATGCCCCTACTGTTATACTTTGACACCGATTTGCTCCTAATTTAAACGAAGTGACACGTGATAGCTTGAGAATAAAATGACTCATCCCTATTTTAATATCAGTTCCAATTAAACCCAACCCAAATTTTGACCTACTACCGTCACACCAAACCCTCATCTTCGTCATCTCTTAAAAAAGCACACCATTTCTCTCTTCTCCGGCCGAGCTCCGAACAAATGACCACGGGCACAACCCATCTCCCTTTCAGTGCTGGCTCCCTCTCTTCTGGTCTCCCAAACTCCACCACCGCGGAGCCACTTTTGTTTGCCCTCTTGCCACTGTCGAAGCACCAGAGTAGGTAGTCATCTCCAATATAACCCTCGCTGAACTTTTGTATCACATGCTAGTTCGATCTAGTTCTATTCTTCAACGTTACAATCGCTTCCTGAATCATCTGCATAATTCAACACAAAATTAGCTAATCGGCAAATTAAAAAATTAGATCTCAATTTAGCAATCAATTTTCTTAATCTATACCTCAAAATAAGGAGGATGAGTAGGAGGGTGGCTCTTCTCCGAATCAACTGATTTTTTAGCCTTGGATTCCTTCGTTTTCTTTGGTTGATCGAACTCGCCGGCGAGTTTTCTTCACTGGACGGTTCAACCACTTTTAAATGAGTTGAAGAAGATGATGAGGGCTTGGTGCGGGTCCCACATTTGCCATGTGTTTGTGTTTGATTGGTTGTTTATGAATTCAATAAGTTTGGGGG
Source organism: Lycium ferocissimum (assembly GCF_029784015.1). Lineage (NCBI taxonomy): Eukaryota > Viridiplantae > Streptophyta > Magnoliopsida > Solanales > Solanaceae > Lycium > Lycium ferocissimum. The sequence continues at coordinate 71,505,313 of NC_081343.1, forward strand.
CAACTGGGTCGGGTAGTGGATCAAATTTGGGTTGGGTTTTAATTAGAACCGGATATTAAAATTGGGGATGAGTCATTTATTGTCACTCCGTTTAAATTAGGGGCAAATTAGTGCCAAAGTATAACGATAGAGGCACAATTGGACGAAAAATATAATGAAGGGTATGAATAAACAAGGGCTCCCAATAAATAATATCTGAAGATTCAGGGTATTTTTAACCCTTTTCTGTACAAACTACTACTCATAAACTTAGGACAAACCAGTAAAAGTAATTTGTAGAAAATTTAAAATTTTTAAATCCTGGCAATTTAATGGTACAAGTGGTTACTATCTTTTCACTTGTAATAATTTACCTTGAAATTAGGCTGAAAAAAGGACTTCCAAAAAAAAAAAAAAAGAGAGAGAGAAGTAAAATACTGAAGTTGATAAGGGGAAGAAGAAGTGTGGATAAAGAGGCGAAAAGCATTTGGGAATAGAAAATGAAGCTGCTACTCCAATTACCTCAGCCACTCCTCGGCAAGTCTCATACTATTTGCCATTCAATTCCGTCCTTCATGCCCCGAGCACTTTCCAACAATCGTGAGCTATACATTCTTCATTCCTTCTCTCTTACTTACTAGCTGTTATTATACGTTTCTCAATTTTTGTGATAATAGGTGCGGAGTTAGTATAATTATGCCTAGTAATTTCTTTAATCTGTCTTTTCCTATTTTCAGATTCCGCGACCCAGTTTGATCTTTCCTTAACCGTGAAGGTAAGAGACCAAACATTGGATGGTATTAGTCTATTCTTTTCTAACTACTCATTGTAGCTCTTTACTCGTGAATTCAGAGGAAAGCATCAGAGATATCCCCTGACTTGAAAGGAACTTGTTTATTCCTTGTTGGTGGGCATTACTTTCTCCCTTCATTCTAACTTTCTCTTTGTTTCATCTCTCAATCCCAAATTTGTTGGGGTCAGCTATATAAATCCCTCGTAGTTATACTATCCTCATTTGTTCAGTCTTGGGACTGGTTATGCTTTGCCAAAACTCACTTATCCTTAGTTATCTCATCCAATTTGTGTTGCTTTTAATTGAAAGGCATAAACAGCTCCATCAAATCCGACTCGGCGAAACTTCTTGCAGATGCACTGCGCTATTATTATTTTGACAGGTCATAAGTTTACGTCTTTTTGCAAACAGCCTGCACTGTGATGATAACCATGTCCAGTGACTCATGTTATTACATTAATCTATTGCAGTGATAGTGTCGTTGAAGAAGCTTTGGGAGGAAAGGATGCTGTCAGGTCGTTAATGAAGACAGACTTGAAAGGCTTTCGAGACTCAGAGGTAGCTTTCAATGTTCATATGCAATGTTTTCCTGTCTTTTAAACCTTTTCTGTATTGAGATTTATGACCAAAACCGATTTTTAAATTGCAGACAGAAGTACTGAAGCAGTTGTCATCCATGGGTCGCCTTGTTGTTTGTGCTGGGAATGGTGCAGTTCAGCGTGCAGCTAATCTGTATGACTGCTGCTAATTATATATTTTTCTACCCTATCATGAATAAATAAATAAAAAGAAAAAAGAGTCACTTGTTCTTGATCCATACTTGATGTTTATAGGGCGCTTATGAGACATGGCATATCAATATGGATCGATGTGCCCTTGGATATGGTAGCCAAGCAGATTGTGGAGGAGAATTTTCAAATTCCTGCTGCTGAAACAATAAATGGATCATACCCTGAGGTCTATTTCTGATGACTTCGACCCAAAAAGCTAGACAATGACAAAAGATATTTTGCTCATATTTATTGTTAATCATCCTTCTCTAACCTCATGGTGCCTCTTGTTTGTGGATTTCTTCAGCTGTTGGGCTATGCTGATTTTTAGCCTACCATGGTAACAGGTGTTGACTCAATTAACTGCTATTTATGAAGATAGCCGTAATGGATATGCTACAGCTGATACAACTATTGCACTACAGAGTAATTTGCTATTTGCTTCATAATCGGTAGCATTAACATCACTTTTACTGTACGTTAACAGTTTATTTTTCCTTTGCAGAGGTTGCTTCTCGGTTAGGCTATGATACATTGGAGGCAGTGACCACAGAGGATATGGTTTTGGAGGTAAAAGAAAATTCTCCATGAAGTGGGAGGATATATGCCTATTTTATTTTTTGTTCTTTTCTAAGTGAAATCTTTCTACTTCATTGTGATTTTAGACTCTGAAGGAGATAGAGAGATTGATGAGATCAAAGAAGTTGATGGAAGAAGCTGCCAGGCCATTTTAGTTTCAATCACCACCAGTACCAATTATTTTGGTTAGTTCTTATCAGCATTGTTCACAGCGGTGTTTGGTGATTTTCTTTTAACCTCATCCTTCCAATTAACTGGACTTTGAATTTATATGTCGTAATCTATTTAGAAAAGCTAACATTATTCTTGAGGTCTCATACCTCTTGCTGGGCTTGCTCTTTTAGATGATGGCAACTCAAGGCAACCAAACTATCAAGTCAAATGATCGTTACATATTTTCAATTTCTACCAATGTTGGTGATGATACATTAGCTGCATCTAACATTATGGTATCTCGAATCTTTATGTGGAAAAAGAATTAGATCAAATAAAATAGTACATAACAGAGTGTGATATGCTGAATTGTGAAAGAAGTTACACTTTTGGATGTGACTAAGATGCTCAGAGGAGTTGGAGAGGGAAGACTAAGAAGAAGATAAAGGGAGGGTGCAGGAAGGTAAAATAGGGGTTCCCTTAAGAGGTTTTGACTGCAAGGACATATTTTTTCATGAAGCTGTCCAAGAGGGATGTCTTTTTTCAGGGAAAACAGAGAAAACCAGCATTACTTCCTGGCTCCCTGCTAATTGCACTTACTCATTTATAATTCAAGTTAACCAAATGCAGAACTTAAGAATGAGTTGGAAAAAGTATATTGTTGACCAAAATAATCATATTGAACAAGTCTTAGATGTACAATTGGCTTATAAAAAAGCCATAAATAAACAATTGACTACGTTGATTCTTTATCAGAAGATCTAATGAAAGATTTGAAGTTATTCAAATTATTATGTGCAGAATCAACACTTATTGGTTGGAGCCGCAAGTGCTGTGCTGAAGTTGGAGAATGATGCAATGCTGAAGCTCTAGTAGTTGAATGACTGGTATTGTGAGATTAATTCTTAAGCGGCATGTATGTTGTGAGTATTGTAAATGTTGTATTTTTGTGCACATTTGTATCTTACGGTGGTCGGATGAAACTCTCTTCTGATTGTCAATCTGCAACTAAGTTTCAACCACCTAATCTTTGTTCACTTAAACATATAGCTAACCAGCAACTCCCATCTCCAAATCTTTGCCTACTAAAATGTAACAAGTATATCATGCAATCACATAAGAGGTGGATCTAGCCTTATTTACCGGTTTCAGTTTAACATAATAATTTTAACACTGAGTGTAAATATATGTGAATAGTTAGTAATTGCTAAAGTGCAGGGGATTCAGTGGTAAGAACTTAGAAGTTGAACTCATCCATTTTAAATTTTGGATCCGCCTTCGCAATCTGATCGCTTTAGCTTATGGTGAAATGCCTATGCTTTTAAAGTGAAATGTAAATTGGGAGTATGTATGTATCTACATCCTTGTACGCCTAGATGTACATTTATACGAGGAAATGTCATTGGGAGAATTGAGAGATTCTTATACAACCAGCAAGATATTTGATCGCTTTCCTCTACTTGATATCAAATTATCAATACTAGTTCCTTTGATGATCCTGGAGCTTTTTGATTTTACTCAATACTACTCATTATTCTAAAGAAAGGGTACGACACACAGCTAGTTAAATTTTGAACTATTCATATTATATATCGGCCTTCAGATAGTGTTTTAAGCCGGAACTTGACTACATTCGTTTGACAAATTTTAATAGTTTGTTTTGCGTATTATTTGACTTTTTATGTTATTCTTCACCATAAGAATGCAATCACACTTACTGATTCCTTCGCCCCTAGTACCAACCTGCTTAAGTTTCAAGAATGTAAGTCTTCCAATAAGATGTTAGAAAAAGGAATCAAAAAAATCAAATTCCTTCGGATCATGAGCAGAAGACACCAGAAAAAGCGTCCTCTCAGGTCTTCCAGGGGTTACTGAAGATATAGCGTTAATTCTCACGTAGTGGAAGTGTTTAATGAGAAGATTCAGATTTACAATGGAACTCTGACCTCTATTCCTGGGTTTCACCTAAGTTTGAAAGATAATCTAACATGAAGGTGCTTAATAGAACAAATAAATTTAACTCGGTTTGTGGATTGCATCGACATGATTATGATATGAGCTGTGTGCCTGGGCCTATCGTGCTTAGAGCTTGAGAGGCTTAGGGGCCTGTACAGTCTTGAATGGACCGGTCAAACCATTGGTGAAAGATGGCAAGTCCAACTTTGTTCAAACCTATAACTTGATGTTAGTAACTCTGAACTGGTTGGTGAAACATTCCTAATCCATTTTCAGAAAGGCTCGTCCAAATTCGACGTACAAGGTTCCCACTCTTTCTCTTTCTGATTATATTTTCTTTTTGGGTGTAAGCAAGAAGTGATGTTGTGGAAATTAAAGGAGATTGAAGGCTTTCCTAGTACGTTCCACAAAAGGGAAGAGCGTAGGACGAGGCGTACTGATCAGGATAACGCAGTGGCTGAAATTTTCACGCAGAGGCCACACAGCCTTGTGCTGATGCCAAAGCTATTGAATTCCTTATTATTTTACCAAAGTGGATCTCTCTTTAATTAATTTTAGGCCGAATACTAAACATTCGCTAAACTTTACGCGTTTTATTCAGATCCTCTTTAATTATACTTGGTTCTAAATACCTTATGTCCTTGGTAATCATTACCCTCTCAATCAATAATTGGTCCTAATTACCCCCTTATACTTGGCTTTCTATAATTGTTACCCCCCCTAAAAAAAAGGGTAAAAAAAAAAAGGAAAAATTGGTAGCTGTATTTTAATGGAGGAGTGGAGAAGGTATATGGAATGATATAAGGAAATAGGCATTGCCATGAGTAAATATAAAAGGAAATGGTATTTTAGATTTTTTTTAGGGGGTAATTAGGACCAATTAGGGGGTTAACGATTATAAATAAACCAAATTTATAGGGTAATTAGGATTAGACATAATTTGGATTTAAAATAAAACGCGTCAAATTTAGGGGTGTTTAGGTATTCAGCCATAATTTTATATAAGCATGTACATTGGGATGGGGGGTGAGCACACATAAGTTCTGTCACATTCACACGTCTTGTTAAGGGGCTACTTAAGCAGCTTGGTATATACTATGAGGGTATATTATATGAAGTATAGGTGCTTCGCTTAGGCACATGTGAGAGGGAATATATAGCAGTTTTGGAAACTCCGACAGAAATTGGATGATGAAAATGATAGGCTCATCTCGTTGTGATTCCACTTCCCACTCCCACTCACCTCTATTCAGCACTTGCTAGTTACTTCAGTTCCCTCCTCTCCATCATATAGGAGTGCCATTAATTTCAACTTATTTCTGAGACACGTGTCTACTAATTGTCATCTACTGTAACAAATTGCAGCAGTGGGGTGGGTTTGTACGACATAACAATTTCTTTTGTCCAGTCCTCACTCCCCCTCCACTTCCCTGTCCTTTTGTACACATCATATTCTTTTTTTTTTCTTTTCTGTAAAATAAAAACCCCCGAGACGTTTATTGATTACTGTAACTAATACATCACATATGTTTACTATAATTTTAGCTTTTCTTTTTCATCGTCTTGTAATCAGTCTTTCAATTATCGTAACATCAAAGAAGAAAATAAAAACATACAAAGTTTTAATCTATTGGCTTCCTTCTCGGGAAATTCACACCTACATTTAGTTTAGTTCTGAGAATTTTCAAAATATTGCATTATGCTTGTTAATTCCTTTAATTTAAATAATAGATTATTTAAGCTAAAAATTCTCCTTCTCGTAAAAGTCTAGTTTCTGCACGCACAAACTAAAAATAAAAAAAAATTGGAGAAAAAAAGGAGGATTAGTACAGATCTCAGGTTGTCATTGAGGAGTAGGTTAACATAACTTAGGTGTGTACAGTATCACCATGCCTCTGGAACAGGTGTAGGAATCCATTTTAGGATTGTTTAGGAGTTGTAGCCAAATTGGATAGGGTGTCATGTTAATGATTTTATTTGAATTCAAAGTTGAATATGATTAGACTTCCCTTCAATTTTTGTGTGTCAGAATTATAATATGGTACAAGGAATTGCTGAATGCAAATCACACTAGGCAACACACACATTTCCTCACATCATCTTGTCAATCACTCTTCACCTTAAATTAAAGAAAGATATGAATGTTGTTAAACCAGTCTCACGTACTAGCCATACCTCGTACATCATTTAAACAGACCGATGCGTATCTAATCTCTGAAAGACTGTTACTGATCTAGTGGTATTTCCTATCTAAAAATGTAATTAAGAGCTTCCATAATATTAGACTACCAAAAACCCAACTATATGAATTTAAATTTATACAATAAATGTGGATTGAGAACCTGAAAATTAAATTGATAAATCTTTTACTAGTACACAACTTATTAACTACGTAAACTGCTAAACATAATAGTCTGTAGCTAGGTTGTATAAGTGTATAGTATAACTCTTAGATGCCTAACTTTTAACTCCAGAAAAGGTTTGCTATTAGTATGAGTTCATTAGTGATTACACGCATTATGTGTACTTTGTGAAGATAAGTGTACTATTCTATATTAGGATGGGTAATTTAGCATGCATGCAGGGCATTGTAAATGATGAGAAAATAGTAAAAATGTAATGACATGCCCCTGCTGTACAGGTGTACACTTGAACAACTGTAGTACTAAAGCAGGGGGTGGCGGGGTAGAGATACAAACAAACAAAATAAACAGCCAGTGACACTCTCTCCCTCTGCTCTGCCAAAATCTGTCACCATTTGTAACCATTCCTGCTAATTCAGTGTTCTCCTCCCCCTTCCACTTTTTTCAGATAAGTACTCTCTACTACTCCTATATAAAACTACACTTTGTATCATCACCACATATTCACACATTCCTTCTTACCCTTCTTCTTAATCTCCAAAGAGCTCGAGAGAAAAATGGCGGACCCCAGCCTAGTTTATGATTTCTTTAACCAGTCGTCTAATTCCACTGCCGCCACAGAGATGGTGATTTCTGATATCAATGTTCTGGATGATCAACACCCACACATCCCAAAACCTAAACCAAAGGTTCCATCTTCAAGAATGTTTTCTTGCCTCTACTGTTCTCGCAAGTTTTGCACTTCTCAAGCTCTAGGTGGACACCAAAATGCTCACAAACGTGAAAGAGCCGCTTCTCGTCGTACTATGTTCTCCACCACAGCCGCCACTGATTCCGACCGTAATAATAACATGGTACGGTTCCATTTTGTTCAGAACAACAACGACAAGATGGAGCCCACTATGATGCCTGAACAAAATATCATGGACAATGGTAACACTAATTACCCTTTCACTAATTACTGCTGTCTCCAAGCACCACCTTCAAACAATAACAACTTTAACCCTTTCTCTTCCACCTCTGACGGGTTTTATGCTCCTCCTCCACCGAACCTCGGACATCATGTTTATTTTAGTACTGGTGATGCTGCTACTCTTTCGACTCCACAGGATTTGTCTTCCTTTGATGAACGCCAACTCGACCTTACTCTTCGTTTGTAGGAGAAACTGGGTATTGTGGGCTGCTCTGTGTTTTTGTTTTTTTCCTTTTCTGGTCTTAGTTAGAGGAAAATTTTCAGGGGTATTCGAGTTTTTTCCCCTTCTTTTTAGTATAGCCAGCAACTGAAGCAGTCAGGCGTCAGATCTAGTGTATTGCTCCACTACTAGCTACGTACTAAAAGTAGAGTCTTAATTCCATGTAGTTCAGAACTCTTTTACAGAGATGATATGGTCTGCTCATTTCATGTTTAAGTTTTACATGTACTTATCGTTAAGCAATTATAGCAAGTTCTAGGTATTTAGCTAATGTCTCCTTTCTTCTCTTAATTTTTTTAAAATTTCTTATGAACTGCTTGTTCATGTACAACAAGTATATCTAAGTTCTGGAGAAACCGGGGTTTGGGGAGGGGTGGAAGGACTATAAAGCAGAAAAAGTGATGATGGTGGCTCCCACTTATTAAAAGTTTAAATTAAATTCAATTAATTGATTAATGATTTTATTTTGTTTGAAAAGAGTATTCACGAAGAAATCTGATAGTTGGGGATATAATATCAACAATTTTGAGTAGGAATAATATATTAATGTGGGTAGTTATTTATAGCTGCATGCATGCATGGTTCGGAAGGATAGCCCTGGATGTTTGTTAGCAGCTTGAACAGAGAGAGCACTGTGTAATTAATGCTAATGTGATGGTATATGTCTTTACTAACTACTTGTGTTATCAATTATGGAGCAGAGAAGTGAGTAAAAATGGTAACAGGTCGGTTGTCTTTATTAATTGATCAAGTACCACTTAATTAATTTTTCGTGTGTTTCTGCACTGGATAACATTATACAGTGAGATACCCCATTTATTCTACTCTGTCGTGTAGCCCCAAGAAAGTGAGCATTCTGTTGAGCTTCAAAACAACCCATTTCCCCCTTACTATTACAAAGTAAAAAACCAATCCAAACTTGTTCATTCTTCTGATTTCCTTTATTACTCAAATGTATACACTAGTAGTAGCTCTGAAATTCCTTAACCTGCAACACAACAACTTCCGCTACCACCAGAATAGGAAAATCAAAAATCAAATATCATGTTGTTAAGTACGTCCTATGCTAGTTTCATCTTAATGGCAATTGTACTATTGGCGTTAATTAGACTTGCTACAAATGGTTTTGACCGATTTCAGAATTACTATACTTTGAACGACCGATGGAGGGACCACTTCACCTAAACATCTTTTGCCTAATCAATTTTGGTCTCTTTTTCCTCTTTTATTTCTACAGTCAACTAGAGCAAACAATTGTCTGATTCTATTTTTGATTACCCTGTTGTTGAGGTGTGCAAATGAGATTATGTCCCCTACCCAAAGAGACCGTCCGTGTTTTTGGCCATAGTTAAAGAAATGATTAAAACTTAATTCTTGTTATATAAGTTTGGCTTTCACTTCTCAAAACTTCGCACAAAAAAAAAAAAACAAAAAAAACAAAAAAAACACTCAACTGATCAACCAATATTAACGTAAACATTTGGCACAGGTAATGGATGGTAATAAGTGGTCTTCCTCAAACTTAGCGTTTAACCCTGCCTTATGACTATGAGCTACTGACTGAGCTCCCCACACCATGTAAAGATTGATCAACTCGCTGCAAAATGCGATCTGCTTTATAGTAAATACCCAAGTAAATAACTTGTATACTAAATGATGCATAGCTTCTTATACAAAAGTAGGAGAGAGAAAACGGTGGGCATTATCATTATTATTATTTTATTTTTTTGTCAAGAAGGTGCACATTTTATCCAGGGGAAATAAAGAATTAAATATGTGAAAAATAACTATAGGTCAAATGTGGGAACTTCAGAATCAAAGCCATGGCTAGCCTGGTAAGGGAGGCGGGCCATGATGCTCCTATACGGATCTTTTTCTCTTTTCTCCTTCAGGTAACCAATGCATCTCTCAACCTCAGACTTCACTTCCAGGTATAATTCATGTGCTTTCTCCCTGCTTTTTAGTTCCTCCTTCCTCCCTGCAACAAGTAAAAGGTCATCAAATATCACCTCCAGGCTTCCCCAGCATATATGGCAAGGTTACGTTAATACAGTGAGATACTACAGGAATTACCTTCTGTTTCAATTGGCTTGCCGAAGTAGAAGTAAAAACGACCAGGAACTTTTGGAAGAATGATTGGAAGATGTACATCTTGGTTTGAAACCTCTCCTTCAGTGTCATTTCTGGGTTCACATGCAAGACAGCATCCCTCCGTGAAATTTAAGTATTACTGAACTAAGTGGTTCGCGAAGTGGACCAAAATAAATAGAGAGAATAACCGCAAGTAAGATACTAGTAGCATCAACTTCTATTTTGGCCAGACTATCAATGTTAAAAGTTTGACCAACTTGTTAAGTAGTCCTCCTTATGCACAGCTTTTTGCTCAACTGACTTCCTTAGCCTACCTTTCTTCAAATTTAATGTTTTAGGCTAATATGCAACATTGTCATTGATAAATTAAACAGTCAAATAGGTGATATCCATTATTAGCACCACCACATGCTAAGTAGATGATATCGCATGGCACAAATTATGTTTTAATTGGTCTAAAAAGGTTGAACATGTTAGGTTTTCAACAGTAATGCACATTTCTAGTCTTCTAGCAAGAAGAAAGAACCACCATGGATTTCCACCTTGCGTGCAGCAAACAAACTTCAATGTCCATTGGCTAATACAACATATATAGAGATTAAGGGCGTGGATGGTAAGAGAAGTCATTTTCCACGAAAATGTTTTCTGTGAAGAAATCATTTTCGGTGTTTGGTTGATAGAATTCAAAGGGAAAGGGGAAGGGAGGGGGGGGGGGGGGGGGGGTTGCGATGATTTCCTTCATTGATGGGCAAAAATCATTTTCTTACAACTATCTAGACTTTTAAACTTCATATTACTTGTTTCAACTTACACAGAAAATTATTAGTAATCTGTAGTTCTGAAAATTTTCATCAAACCACTCTCCGATTTGCTAATATATTATTTTTTCGAAAAACATTTCCTATTCGCCAACCAGACAACGGAAAACGTTTTCCAGGTAAACATTTACCATGAAATATGACTTCCATCATACCAAACACACACTAAGTCGGATAAACTAAGGAAAGAACAAACTCAGATACCTTAGCTTCTCCACTTGACCAGTTAACTCCTCTATGCCAGCCTTGAAATAGGGAATCTTCATCAGGTCATCGTAATCAAGGAGCATCTGATTGAAAGATTGGTGAGTGAACAAGAGGATGACTTGTGTGATATAAAAGTTGCTATTTCCTCCAATAAGGAAAACTATCTCAATGTTAATCAGAGCAAGTTTAGAATAACAGCCGGGCATAGAGAAGCATTATCTGTTTAATTGTTTCTTAAGGAAAGAGCTTCGGGGTAGTCAGATCTCTCCACGTGCTTGAACCAAATTTTCCTCTTTATCTTTCAACATAAAAGCAAAAGAACATGTTCTCCATGCTCAAAACTCTGTTTTGGAGGGATGTATTAGTAGATGAAAGTCTTTTTATAATGAGAAAAATATCATCACCAGCCAAACATAAGATATGACTCATACTTTACAACTCGGCCTTCTTAGCATGTAGAGCACTTATAATCTTACCGCGAAGGTACGGGTTATTACATAGCTCATATTTCATGATCATGAGGTTCATAACATAATTGTCATAAAAAAGAATTCAGCTTCATGATTTCTTTCTTAGAATCTTCTTATGGTAGTTACTTGACAAGTTTTAATATATCCATTTGTAAACTCTTTTTCTTTTCCTTTTCGAGCCATCTGAATTGGGTAACCTCAGCACTAGAAAAAACCTAAAGGATTCAGTTCAACTATTAAAATACAACTGAAGCAACAAGCTGTTCTGTGCCATCACACCTTTCCATTCGCCCTTCAACAATGATTTTCATCTTGTCGTTGTAAGTATGCAACATTGCTTTAGGCAATTGTTTTTATATTATATTTATGCATCCCAAATAAAACTAACTCAACTTTTGTAGTGAAACAGATCCACCAGAATAGATGTTGCATGTTCTCATTAAAATATTTCAAGAAACTATTTAACTCGAGAGACTACCTGGCCAATATCATCTTCTCCCACTGAACCAAAAGGTATAATTTTAGCTCCAAATCTAGCTGCCATTCTGACAAATTCAGACTGTTCTGGCCAGAACAATTTGTACTCCTCCCCCTGAAGTCAGAATACCAAATTATTAGAAAAGCAGGCATGCTTTTATCTTCTGGTCATTGGCTATTTAATAACCTTATTCAACATTTAGAACAGCAAGGATTACTGCTATTGTTCCAAGTCAATCTCCCATTTCTTAAGCAAATATCTTTCAACAACTTATTTCAGTACTTAACCTTGGCCTTATATGTTAGATATACACTTATCAAGCTTTCCCTAAAACCACAGACAAAAAAATATATAGCATCTTGAGAAATCAACAGGTTTATAAATTTCAATTTTGTTTTCATTAATATGAAAATGACCATTTAATTCTACATTTAGTGACCGGGTCAATTTCCTATCATAATTAGTATCTTCAGAACATGTAAATATTGACTCATTAATCGTTTCACCTGATTTTATGTTTCAAGTGGAGCAGAGACAAAATCACACAAATTAATCACAAACTTGTAAAGAAATGCAACCCTTAGATTCTTAAATAATATTTTTTTCCTGAGAAGTTAACGTTTGCTGTATATAACTATATATATGGACTGCAAGTCACTAAATATAGAAATATTTTAAGTAGAGCATTTCTAAGCAAGATGTTTTAACTAGATAATACCTTCCGGTGAAGAGCTTCCCGCATGCCCCCAGGATACAGCAACATGTGGGATTTTGATGATAAAAGTTTATAGAAGTTAGGTGCCGACACGGGAACTGCACCCATAAATCGGTAATCATCATACATTGATAACGCAGGCATATTTCCCACTCTTGCTCTCTTAAACATCAATGGATGTGCTATGCCTCGTAGGACAATCTTATGTTCATTCCACAAACAGGACACCAAAGGAACTAGTTCAAGTCCAAGCATCATGTGATAACCAACAAGTAAGACTGGGCCTTCAGTAGGAATTCCAGTCAGACCCCGAACAACATTCCCATTTTCGAGAGTTGATATCATCACAGGGTTGAAGGCAACTTCCATCCACCTGTGTTTTAATCAGTCACACAAGTACAAACAATTAAATAAGCTTGCAGTATTTGTGTTATTTATCAAATGAACAAAGTACACGTTAAATAGCAGATGCAGAAGACTTGATTCACTATGCCAAAAAGAGCTTCTGATTAGCTTAACCATAGTTAAGTAGTCCAAAGGTAGCATCTTATATAGAGAAGCAAGACCGCCATTAAAATATTTTGTCAGCGTGGAACCTCGTTAACTAGATATCCTGTCTATGCACTTAGAGCACAATATACAACTGTCAGTGACCAGGAAGCAAATTATGCGTCCTACAGTTCCAACAAAGAGCAGGACAATATACCTGTACGGTTTATACACGCTGTCAAACTCAGAAGTGCTTGGCGGCACAAAATCTGTGACGAAGTCAAGGTGTCTTCCACGTCGATAAAAATTGGCACCCGTTATGACAGTTACCAAATTAAAGTCTGCTTCCTGCACAAAAAATTCAACTTATCATATACCCCAGCATGATTCGGTATGAATGCTTTAAAAGTTGGAGTATTATCTTTGTGGGTACCCGAAGTAACCAGTTATATGTATGCAGCACTTAGAGCGTACAGGTAGGCTATTGCAGGACTATACAGCCTATTATACAAACTGCCATGGCACTGATTCTTCCTGTAGGACGTAAGGCATATAATATGCTACTATGTGACATATTTATGGAATCACACTGATAGAGTAAATCTGTTGGAAGGCAACATTGAAGTTTGCACTTTTTATCTTCCATCTTGGCGAAGAAGAAAAAAAGTGCAATATCAGGACTGTAGCATACCTGACCTGATATCCTAAACTACAGCAGATATTAGAAAATGAGAGAAAAAGCTACAAACTTCAGCTGATATACAAACTGCAAGGAAGATTCCAAGTTGGAAGAGTGCAGCGAATATCCCAATAATCAACAACATAAAATGAATGACAAGGACCTACATTTTTCCTAAGCAGCTAGAAAGCACACTCTTAACAGAAAATTGCAAGGGCCAAACATAGAGGGCTTGCTATCATCTTACCTCACTATGCCCATAACTGATCCTTGAGGTCCCATCTCCTACTTCACTTATTCCTAAGCCTATTCATTCACTAAGGGGCATGTTTTTTGCTCCATTTTACAAAAAAAAGCATTTTTTCTTTTTGTTTTTCCTTTTTTTTGTCATTGAATAAACCTCAACGAGACTTCAGGTACAGGGTTTTTGAAAAGAAATCTATCTATATTTGATGCAGAGTCTACTCAAGAAGTTCTCTGCTTTGTTTCGTTGTTTGTTGACAAAGATTACTCCAAAGAAAGTCTCTGAACTATTACCATTTGCATTAGCAGTTATCAATCTGGTATAGAACTGAAGCCATTTGTGGAAGTTGGAAAGAGGAATTGGGTCTCAAAGGGTTTGGAAAAGAAGAACAGCCTACCAGGAGAAGGACATGACCACTGTTATTAAATCTCCGGATCTCACAGTTTGGAAGCATCTGACGAAGCTTCTCAGATTCCTCAAGGCTGGGTATCAAGCGATCCTTTCCACTGCATAGAAATATAACTCTTAGCCACGCATAGTGCAGTTGTGAAAGCTAACCAGAATTAGGTATTGCTCGAAATGTCTGGAAAAAGAAGAGAATGCAACAATTCTAGTCTACACTAATAAACTTCTTGTAAAGATGACAATAGAGAGAGAGAAAATCAACTATTTCCCGGGAGGGAGTAGGTGTTTAAAAATCTCGCTCTCATCAAATTTTACCACTGACACACTGGAATTCTGAAGAATTACCTCGAAAGTACCAGAGTTTGTGCTTTGACAGCATGAAGGCGGGAACTGACAAAAGCTGCGGCTGCTTTGAGCATCTTCAGCCGCCAGATAAGTGTTCCTACAGGTAACACATCAGCCAGCACCTGCGACCTTTTTCATCATTTTCTTGCTCAAACTGACAACAAGAACAAACTCTAACTGAACATATCAACTAATAATGGTTATCTAAGTTAAAGTCTTCGAAGTATCAAAGCTAGAGTGGAAAAAGAAGATACCAACATGGATAGACATGGTCAACATAAGGGAATGTCATCAATGCTAAGAAGATGCCACAAAGAATAAATTGATGAAAATGTCCGAATGCAACATTTTTTTCTAGGGTGACCAGAGGGATGACTTTCACATTTAACCTACTGAGTTTAAGACTTTTGGACCTTACAGATAAGTAGGATGAAAATGCTACATCACCACGAAATAACTCTGCTGCTGCTTGTTGCAAAGGGTGTACGCTGCCAGGAATTGCCACTGCCACTCTTGCAGGAACACCTAATCATTGTAATTGAATCAGTTGTCAATTTCATCTAAAAGTTTACCGCAAAGTAAACTCAGTTAACCAATTTAAGCAAGAAAAATGGCAAGTATCCACTGAAGTTATTTAGTTCCAATCAACAACTAACGCCTCAATCCCAAGCAAGTTGGTCGGCTATATGAATCGTCACTCCATTTTGAGCACTTCACAGTCCAATATTAAGGAGGGATTTAGTCCCAATCAACATGATAAATAAAACTAAGAAGATGTAAATTTATTCTTGCAAGCACTAAAAGAACAGGTGATGATGTATTAACATTACAAATCAGATGCATATGAACATATACATATACATATACTTCATCAAGAGAAGTTTAAAAGACAGGTTGTAATAACAAGATGAGGTGTTTTTCTAAATCTATTTCTTCTCAAAGAATTATGCATACAGCAAACATATCTGAATGATTTGTTCAATATTGGGATTAAGTTCTTCAAGTTATTGGTTTTTCTGACTCAGCAGTCAAACCTTTCAAGTTGAATGGAAGTTTGTGGTGCAAGTTAGAAAAAACAAAGACCAGAATAAGTTGCTGCACACTTTGAAGAAGTATGGTTTGTCTCAACAGATACACACATCTTTTGGAGCAAGATACAACGTGAAGTGAGAGATATGTGATTATATATAGTGAAATAGATAGGCAAGTAAAACATCTTAATTAGTGACGGGATGTTTAGCATGTTTCCTCCTACGGCCTAAAAAGGCAACTCATACAATTCTAGTCAACAAGATTTCTGATAAAAAAAATTCAGAAGAAATAAATAGTCCTGAAGCTAGGATCATTTATCTACCAAACCAAACAGTTTACATTTAGCACGGAAACCAAGTACATGTAGGAAAAACAACTTCTCTTTTGGTAGATTTCTGGAAAAACTGAGTTCGGGAGTATTTAAAAAAAAAAAAAAAGTTAACCTTTTCTGGAAAAATCATTCAAACAAACAGTTTTTAAAAAAACTCAAAACAAACTCCATTTCTGGGAACTTCAAAACGAATGCCACCAAAATATACAAGTACGAGTTGTTAGCAGTTATCATAATGCTAGTTTAGCAAGTCAAAATTCCATCCACTTGAACTATAATTCTCATAAATCAGAGGATGAAGGTAATAATTACCTGTAGTCACACTTAGCATTTTAACCATGCTTGGATGAAGTTGCTCAGGAATGACTTCTGACAACGTTATCAGATTTTGCAGCTGAGACTCCCGTAAACGTGTGGCTGAGACACATCATTGCAATAAGAACTATGAAATGATTCAGGAAATATAAAATTTTCTCACATAATGATAATGACATGCTTTTCAACCTGGGTTTGCCAAAATTAGAGCAAGATCAATATGTGGATTACGAGCAGCAACAGCAAGTGCTAGACATCCGCCAAAAGATTCTCCAAGAAGATAGATGGGACGTCTTGGTGCATGGTGATTCTCTGACCTAACAGTTGCTTCAACCAGGTGCACCAGGTCTGAAGGACAGTTAACGGAAAGTATATTCCACTTTTACTTTCATTCAAATGATAAAACTAGCACACATTCACAAGTTTAAAAAGAAAAACTGCTTAAGATGGAAACAGGACAGGTTTGTCTAGTAACATTGTCCAAACTTTAAAGTGGACACGAGTTAAATTACATATTACAAAGAAAGGCAAAAATGAAAAAAGCACAAAGATATCAGGGCATAGACATTTCATTTTAATGTTTAAAGAGTAACTGCATGGCTTTCCCAAATGCACCGCGTGCTCAGATTTGTTAGCTGATTCATAACTCTCTCATTCAGCTGAATCTAAAGGGATCTTTTTCACAAATTACATAAGATCTATACCTGTTATGCAACACTAAGAAAGAGGATTTGACTTCAGTATATGATAATAGTAGTAATACATCCTCAGATCATCGCTTCTGAATTTCCATGTAGATCATACAACGAGCCAAAATTTAGAGGCAACAGCTCTTACTACCATTTCTACTCTTTAAATATTCTTATTCAGATGTTTGGTTTCCATCTATTAAAATTCAAGCAAGCAATTTTGCCTAAGAACACAACAGGGAGATGAGGAAGGAGAGACCTGAGAACGATGTTCGATCTGTAACTGGAACATGGAGACACCATATATTGAAGATCCTTCACGTACGCAAAGCACCGCCCAAAAAGAAAAAAAAAGAAAAAAAGAAGAAGAAGAAGATAACTTAACAGGATATTTTTTTCAGGCACAACACAAACTTCTTAAGGACAGTAGTGCTGAAAATCAAACATTTTAAATTCTGACATGGTGCGAAAAAGTTCAAATCACAAACTTACCTTCCAAGTCTTTTGTGATGCTTTATAAGGCCAAGTCCAATACCATCAATCCCTGCAATGTTCCAAGTTAATAGAACCTAGCTTAATTAACTGACAGAGTAGCTATTTAGATCACTGTATGAACAGTTCATAGACGATGATATAGAGAAGGATATCTGTCCAGCGTGTGCTACATATCAATATTTGCACTATGGCTTTGTTCACGAACAATCAGTTACAAACTTTGCCGTTACAGCGAGTTGAGAGGATTTTAATGTTATTATATAAGAGGATCAGTAAGCTAGAGCCTATTATTATGTCCAACAACTTAATATTTGTTTAATTCCTTTTGTAAAAACAAAACATAGTTGAGATAATAATCGAAGTCCAACATAAGATAATCCCAAAATTATTACACAATGTCTAATAGCATACTTAACATTCTACAAACAATATTATTTTATACAATTTTTCACAAGTTTGTAAAATTCAATCTATTAACTATTCAACTTTAATAATGAAAATTTTATTTTACTATTCTTTCATAAGTACTTTTACATATAGAAGTTAAACTAATATCCTAATTTTTGTACTTATTCAAATAAGTAACATAAAGTGGGACAGAGGGAGAATCCTTCTGGAGCTAGGAATCTAACAAAACCACAAGACAGATATATAGTACAATATAACAATGCAATACAGCAAAATTGAGGCATGTAAAATTCAAAAGTTAGCTACAATAGTTAGTGCTCTTTATTTTCTCGTTCAAATGTTTTTTTACAGTTATGTCTTCTATATGATGTCTTGTTCATAAAAGGTGGAATACTAAGATGTTCGTACCTTAGCTTTACTGCGGTTGTATAACAATCATGAGGAGTTGAGTATGACGAGGAAGTAATGTAAATGATAAAAGGAAAACGTAGATATATACTGCATCCTATGCTCGTAGAGATCGGTAGCAGCTATATTATCAGTGACTAATACCGTCCCATGTCTGATGATGACTGGAAAAACGTGGACAGTTAGGTAGGTAGAAGACACAATCGAAACTTTCTACTCTCACTAATTAGCAGTTTACTAATACTGACATGTCCTGATTTTAGATAGGAAGATTTAACGGTCGAGGATTAGGATACAAGTAGTTGAGTTTCTTAGGGTGTGAGAGATGGGGGCTAACCTTTCCATATCTTCTTCTTCCTTTTCTTAGTAGTATTATCTTTATTTTAGTATCACTATCCTTATGTATGTAGTACTGAAATTGTCAGATCTCTTCATATTTTGCTGTCTTATTTCTCTTATATTTCTGCATTTGACTATATATTTTTTTTAGCTGAGAGTCCACTTATGAAACTACACTGGCTTAGCTATGTTGTTGTTGTCGTGGTAAAACTGACATGTCCTAATCCAGATCGTTTTTTCTTCTCTTTCTGCTTTATCGTCTATTCATTCAAGATAGTATATATTAGCAGAAGATAGAAAATGAGTAAAGTTGGTGATTCATTTAATTAAATGACCTGGTAAGTAGAGCAAGAGAGGGGAGTCTTTGACAGGTGGACCGCATTCCAAGGGGGAAAACCAGCATGGTGGCCCACCGGAGCCAATCATATCCTTGCTCCATTCCATGTAATCTTTCATAATCAAACTTGTTTTCTCAGTTATGGAGTTGCTGCTTCCCTTGTTGCTCGACAGAGCAGGCCTCATCTGTGTTGGCGGTTGTGATGCACGCACCAAATAATTGAATCTGACGTGGAGGTATGATGAGTTCCGATATTGGAGCAGCGGCGAACCACCGGCAGCCGTGTAAGCGCCAGCAGCCATTGGACAAAAATCAAAATGCCTTTCCTTTCTGCAATAAGCTTTTTGCACTATATGTAATGTAAGAAAAAGTATTGAAATGGAAACCTCGCTATCTTTGACTTTTTCTCCTTTAGTAATGAATTCATGACTACCAAATTACCAACATGTAGAGATGTCTTCTGGACCCCACACCCCACTTAATCACTTTTTCAAACTTTTGATCAAGTACGTAAAAGCCAACCTTTATTAACCCATCCAGATGCTAATTGTTACTCTTAGGCAAGGTTTGGTAAGATGGATAATTAAAAATAGTGATGGAATGAAAATTTAATATTATTTTATTTTTTATTTGGTTACTAATTATGGAATAAGTTATTTTAGGATTAAAAATAATGGTGGGATAACTTATACCCGTGCAATAGTAATTCTGGGGTAATTTATCACAGGATAAAATAATGAAATTGACTAAAATAGCTTTGAGGTTCTCAAAACCCTTTTTCTACTACATAAAGTGGAGAGTATTTTTGTAAACAAACAACTTTTTCTTAAAAGTTCTTACTTTTAATACAACAAACCAAACAATCAATAAGAAATAATATCAGGATAACTAACCCCAACATAAATAATCTCAGTATAACTTATTCCAACATAATTAATTCCATCATAACTTGTGTTCAAACCAAACGACCCCTAAGGGGTAAGACAAGTAATGCAAGGATTGTAATGCTGAGATTATTTTTTATCAAGTGTTTGGTTCATAGTATTAAAAATTAGATATACAATGTATAATCTAAGCTTGTGTTTGGTTTAATACTGAAAAAAATCTTCTTTGCAATTATACCCTAAATATTTGTGGGATTTTCTATTTCATGAATTGGGAAAAGGGCTTGAGCGGTAGTTTAGTCATCTTAGGGGTCTTATCCAGGTATAGTTAAGCCTGATATAAGTAATCCCTTGATTTCCTTGGTATTAA
Organism: Lycium ferocissimum; assembly: GCF_029784015.1. Classification (NCBI taxonomy): domain Eukaryota; kingdom Viridiplantae; phylum Streptophyta; class Magnoliopsida; order Solanales; family Solanaceae; genus Lycium; species Lycium ferocissimum. Next base: position 71,525,648 of record NC_081343.1, read on the forward strand.
ATAAGCCTCCTCGGTTAGATAAGCCCCCTATGGTGTATAAGTAATCCATGTATTATGTATGATTAATTTGAATTGAGTAACCAAACATTGTATTGGATGGACTAAATTTTAATACAAGGACTATTTTGATTAATACAGCCTACCAAATGACCCCAAGTGATAATGCTTGTAGTACTTAATTTGGATGGGCTGTACAGGCTGCTTTTATATGAACTCTGTCTAGTTGTTGCATGCCGCACAATTTCTTCGGTAACCAACCTTAAAAGGCGCATTGGGAAACAACTTTCTTATTGAAACAACAGGAGGTTAGCAAATTAGATTATGGTGAAGCATATTTCAATAAATTTGAATTTTAACCACTTGATAACTAAATGATGATGCTGTCTATTTTGTACACACCACACGCTAACAACAACAGGTTAGCAAATTCGATTATGATGAAGGGATTGCTCTATCAAAAGTATATGAAATTAAACACCGAGAATATTATATTCTTCCTCGAATCTACTAAGAGCTATTATGCGTAATAAATAGATATTAAAATGAATTTTCTTCTCAAGTGAAAGGGTAATTGGAATGGCCACCGCGCTAAAGAGAAATTAAAATATTTGTTCTTCTCTAATTTGTGAATGCTTAATAAATCTAACAGAGTGGACAAAATCCCTCTAAAATCATATTACGAATAATTACATATTATGCGTCTGTCTTGGTCAGATATGGATCCTTTTATTTGCTTTAATTTCTTGACATTGATTTATCTTATCTACGCTGATAAGATATAAATATTACTCCAATCCAATTTAGCTTGATTTTCAAATGAATGTTACGACGAACCGCCAACTCAACAAAGGAAGCTGGTTCTCGTTCTTTGGACCAACCTATAATTGAATAAAAATGAGTTCGGCACTATTTTTCACAAACGGGGAGAAAGCAAGTGCTTTCCCGCCCGAAGAGCCTCCAAAACAGGATATGATGTTAGGGTCAGGTGGCCAATTTATAGCGATCATTAGAATTTCGTGACAAGGCAACTTGAAGATTTTATGTTAATCCACTAGAATAATCAAGATTTGGAATCCAAAATTTGGCGGTGATTAGAATTTGTGACAAGATTACTATTCAACGGAGATCCACCAATATCGTGAAGATTTAGTGGCCATGGTGATTTTTGGTTGTAAATCTATTTTTATACTTTTTTTAAAATAAGGTCAAAACTTAAATAGTGACATGGAAGGATCACATTTGTCCAATTCACCCTATTAAATGAGAAACTTCCCTAAATAATAATAGCCAACAAATGTATATATTTTTACATATTAATGTATAATATATATATATAAAATATACATTTTCATATATAATAGTGTATATTAGTTGTACTTTTGGCTGGTGAATGTAATTAATTTTTACCGACGGGCCAAATGTGTAATTTAGCCATTTATTAAGAGAACAACTTGAAACTTGGGCTTAATAATCAAGTGGCCCATATGTGTTTAGGTTGAGTCCAGTTTAGAGCAACGTCACTGGAAAAAATTAGACGAATGATATTGGAACATGTGGCTAATCTGGGATGCATAATGCTATGAAATACACGACACGAGAAGGTGAAAAGTCTTGTCATTTTCTGTATCTGAATCTGAATCTGAGCATGGCGGAGAAGGTCATCGTATTAGCTGTATTATGTTTGTCATGGACAATCTCAGCCTCCGACGGGCCATTCATCGTGGCACACAAGAAAGCCCTTCTTACTCGCGTCAAATCAGACATCGAACGTCTTTCCATCTCCATCGACATCTACAACCAAGGATCTGCGTATGCCTTCCCTCTTTTTTACTCACATCCCTACTTCCTATTCTCTTAGGATCTCATGCATTGCTTCCCTAAATCACATCCGACTTTGTTTCCTCTTTCCATATTAGGAAAAGGATTCGATTTAGATAATTAGCATTAATTATAACAGCTGCCTCTCTCCGACCTTACTTGTGGAGTCAAAGCTAATAAATAGTATAACCATAGTTTGCGAGCCTAATCTCAGTTTTCTTCTTGTTTCATTTCCAAATACGGATACGAATTTTCTTGATCTGATTAATTTATTCGGTTACTAAAGGTAATTTATGGAATTATCTTCTTTCTTTCTTGTTTTCTTTTTCCCTTCCCTATTATTGTATAGGGGAAGTGCAATTTCAAATCGGGAAATCAGATTCTTTTCTTATCGAAATCCCTATAAGATGTTTTTATTGCTGTCTTCTTCTTGAAGGTGAAGCATCTCTTTTGAAAAAGAGACAACAAATTGCAAAATGATCTTTACTGGAATCCCCTTTTGACTTTACCTCCCATCCTCAGTAATTAAGCATTATATTTGTATGTTGCCAAGAATAAAAAGAGTAAAAAATTCTTATCGCACTTTAGATTAGCTTTCATCTCTGTGTCTATTATCATCTGATATTTGCGGTTTGTTGATCTTTAGGGTGTAGTAAGACCCTTCTTAATGATTGCAATTGTAGTTTGATACAACTGATTTGTCACCAACAGGCCACAGTTGAGTAAACTTAACAAACACTGAGATGAATTAAATGAAGGGTTAAATGTTTTAGTTCCAGTCTTTGATTGATAATAGGAGGCTGTAGCTGATAGTTTGGAGTCTAAAATCATTGTCTGCAATCCTTAACTGCTAATTTTTGTGAAAAATGTGAAAAGACAACACATGGGACCAGTTAAAGTTTTAGGATCTGTTTCCTGAAATCCTATCTTCTGAACCTTGATTCTGCTCTGAATCCATCTTTTGCTTAATGACCACCTGAAGATTTAATTAACATCTATATTTATATGTGCGAGGAAGTATATAGGATTACCTCTGCATTGTGGAAATTTAAGACTCTGTTTCTGTGACTTAGATTTCCATTTCATCAGGACAGATTAAAGGATCATTACTGTCAGCTGCTTGAGTGTTAGCTTTTTCCTGGTTTCTCCAATATGAGAGGGCAATTTAACATGAGAGATCACATTATTTCTGGGGCGCTTTAATCAAAGTGCTCATCTGTTGCCTAAAATATAGTATAGGAGACTAGATATCTAAGGGATGCTATATGGTGCGTGGCCCTATGACTTGCCATGTACATTGTGCATGTGGGGTTACGTAATTAAGTTTTGTCCTAGTGCCTTTCTTTTTTTATTTTACCTTTAAGTATGGAAAGTTAGAAGCTGCATTATCTAACTAACTTCTTTGTTTATTTTGTAAGAAACTTGGATTTAGTATTAGAAAAGGGCTTAGTTTTGGGAAAACTGATTTTGTTTTGTTTTCCGCAAACAAATCTTAGTATTTGGATTAATTTCAGTAGAATTGGTTCTGTTTATTTGAAGATGGTCTTCAGTCTGTTTCTTTGGAAAAAATATCACTGGAACCATTATGTATATTTTTAGTAGCTTTTATATGGTGAAATAAATAACATTAAAACCAAAAAAAATCTTTAGTACAAGAAAATGCAGTCGCCTTGGAATAAAATTTGGTTGTTAAGTCTTCAGGGTAAGAGTAAGATAGTAAACCACTAGTGATATTCGGTGAAAATAGTATTTTTCCTTTTTCAATAATAATGTGTTTCTTACTTTCTTTTCACGTCGTCAGCAATCTCTCGGTACATTTCGACATGATTCAAATCTTGTGCTCGTTTCTGAACCATGTGTGCATTAGACTAGTTCCTTGGCTTCAGTGTGGTGATAAGTTAAGGAATATAAGAATCTCATTTGCTAATTTAGAGAATGACTTGGGGGATTGTTTTTATCCTTTCTTGTACAACCGACATCACTCTAAATTGTTCTCAAAATTCCACCTCTAGATTTCTGCCATTTGCTATATACATTATCATTTACCGGCAATGTGCCTTTGACATGAACAAGCTCTTTTTATTCAGGACGGCATATGATGTGAGTCTTTATGATGACAACTGGTCTCAAGATGTATTTGAAATTGTCGCTGGTAACACATCCATGTCATGGGAAAGGCTGGACGCGTGAGTCCTCTCATTATTAGTGGCATCCGACAATTTAATTTCTTTATCTTGTCTCTTTTTTTCATGTTGGTTTGTTTGTCTGATGTCAGTGGAGCTTCTGTCTCCCATTCCTTTGAGTTGGAAGCTAAGAAAAAAACAGTGTTTCATGCGGCACCAGCGGTCATAACATTCCGCATTCCCACTAAGGCTGCTCTACAGGTTTGACACTCTTGCTTATATGCTTCTACTTGATATGCTTGATGTGGGTAGGTGTTAATGAATAATGTTCTCGTTTTAGGAGGCATTCTCAACTCCAATCCTCCCGCTTGAAATACTCGCTGATAGGCCTCCGGAGAAGAAGTTTGACTGGGTAAGCTTGAATACTAGTAGCTGCAGCTGGACAAATTACATAACACATATTTTGTTAATTATAGTTTGCTAAGAGATGAATTTCCCTTTTTTTGCATGGACTGTCCAAAACGCTTGGTGAATATTCACAGGCAAAGGTATGACATCTTCCTACAATAATGTTTAGATTTGATAATGCTTACTATTACCTGAGATTACATACAAAACTGGAGAAATAACCCGTTACTAGGTTATCAGTCAATATCTGATATAGAAAAGACGTATCTGAATTTAGAAAGAATGAGGAAATGGAAAACATATCTTATATCTCTCTAAGAGCTCCCCTAAGTTCGACATGTTAAGTTGAATCTAGAATTTCTGTATCTTACATGTCTAATGTGTTTGCCTTTCAAAAGGCAGTATGGGTTTTCTATGATTATATGATGGCACTTTATAGAAATATTTGTAAGTTGTGAGAATTAGGGCCTCATCTTGTCTCACCTTGTTTGCAGAAGTTGATGGCAAAATATGGTTCCTTGGTTTCTGTGATCTCAATTGTGGTTCTATTTGTGTACCTGATTGCGACCCCTTCAAAGGCAAGCAAAAAGAAACGCTGAATACAAATTAGCTAGCTTGCAACTTGGTCACTATTCAGGCAAGAATGCTTGGAACCTTCAGGCTTATCCTGTTTGTTCTTGTTAGTCAAACAGTTTATGTACCAGTTTTAACTTTTACACTTGTAACAACATCCAAGCAGGTATGAGATGTTAGTCTTCCGCATCTCTCTTAGCTAAGATTTTCGCTTCTATGAGAATTTTGTACTGGGTTCCTTGAAAACCTAAGTTTTGTTTTGTGGGTTTGCTTGCTTCTTGAGCATCAATGATTTCATTTTTCTCACACTTCCAAATGTGCCTTTTCATTATTAAGAGGTGCGAAATATTGCTGGTCGGTTGGATGATGGATCGATTAGAATTGTTTATCTGACAAGGACGACCGGGTTCAAGTAAGGTTCTAATCATTTCAGGATGCTTGTAATATTATAGTTAACCAGTATTTGAGCCTTGTGCACGAGTTCCTTTGGATATATTATGCCTTCTGCTGATGGGTAGTTTACATCCGTAGAGCAAAATTCCTTATTTTGAATGTCTTAAAATATGTTACGGTGACATAATTTAGATCAACTTATGAAACTGCAAGGTACTCTATTCTCTGGAGTTGCTCGACTATGCTTTTACACACAAAACTGTTGAGAAGCATTCTTGTCTTGCTCAACAGTTGCCAAGTTTTTGGAAGGATAAGTACTGACGAAATCCAGACCGTTGAGTAAAGAAACATTTTTCCTCCAAGCCCTTACACCCACTAGTTAAAATGCCTTGCTGCCCATTGACCTCTGCCTCGGCACTCTTCTTCCAAACCCTTAATCCTTACAAATAACAAAGTTCCCCTGTTTTACTCACTCACCTATTTTCCAGCCCGGAATGATAAGAATGGTCATTTTGTTGATAAGGTGAACGAGGGAACAGATATCCAGAGTACTATGTCCAGTTAATTACATGTATCAGTCATATAGGGAGGATAATGCAATAAAAACTGACAAGATATTGATTGATTTGGCCCTCCACCAGAGGAATCAAAGACGAAGCAAATTTGTAGATTATAGAATAAAAGAAGTTCTAATGAATTACCCAATTCACCACTCTCACAGTCGCAAGAGCCACATCGACTAGTAATAGTACAAACACCACAAAAAATGAGCAAAAGAACAAAGAGAAAAGAGCCACATCGACTAGTAATAATACAGACACCACAAGAAATGAGCAAAAGAACGAAGAGAAAAGGAGTATCAAATCTCGAGCTAAAGTCTCCACTATATATAGATACTATATATAGATACACATTCTCCGGCCGCTCAATCTTACTATTGGTGCAAGTTGTAAAGAGTCTTGGTCTCAAGTTAAGCTAGGGTGTCATTCACATAACAAGAAATAATCTAGTTTGGTTTCACCGATACAAGAGATCAGGCCCGAAGTAAGATAAGGTGGGTGCCGGGGTGCCCCAAAGTTTATGACAAGATGACTTGTAATATACAACGAGGATCACAAATCAACGTAAAGGAGTAGTAGATATAATCAAGATATGAGGGGAGAGCTTTTATTCAACATCTCCGGAGAGAGGACATACTTATTGGTTTGCCACGTTTGACAGATGTCAACAGGAGCAGGAGCAATTCACACTAAGGCCAGCTGCTTTCAACTCGCGGACGAAATCGATTCTTCTCATTCCAATAAATAAATGAAGTTTAATTCATCGGTACATTACGATTGCGTAACAGTTTATTTAAACAAACTAAACAAACAACTGCAGTACAAGGAAACGGCCCCAATACAGATGCACACGAATTATCCTCTACAACGTCTGAACAAAATTAGGTGCATCTCTCCTCGGCCCAACCAGTGTGCGATACAAGTACATCTTCTCTATTTTATCATCATGACCATCAGGGCTAGTGATCTCCACATTGAGCGTTGGCATCTCCTGAGCCAGTGCCTTGCATGCTCCAAGGGTCACTTGGCAGGACAGCATACAAAGGGATCGCATTGTTTCATACTTCCTCACGTCCGCCAGCAGTGCCACATTACCAAAAGGGCTATTCTTAATATCAAGTTTTTTCAGTTTTTTGCACCCATTCAACACATATAACATCCCGTCATCACTGTCTCCAGCAAAGTGTATGGTTAGTGTCTTGAGCTGCTCAGCATACATTCCTATGTAAAGGAATACTTGATCAGTTAAAAGACCAGAGAGTCTCAGCCGCTTAAGGCCTTTGCATGACTGTACAATCGCCCCAAAACCTTCATCAAGTGGCCGTTTAGTCATTGCATCTGGCATTTTTGGGCTCACAGTCTGCAATATGAAACAAACTAAATTGGGGCAATTTTTTGCCACAGTTATCAGTGCTGCATTAGTCATCTGTCTGCACATATACGACAATGATTTAAGCTTAGGGCAACCAACTGATACAGCAACCAAGCCTTCTTCGGTAACACCAGAAAACTCTGTCGAAAGGAAGACCCTTAATTCCTGTAACTCTTTACATGTAGAAGCCACAATGCTGAGACCTTTATCTCCAATGATATCTCGAATCTATAGAAAGAAGTTTCTGTTATGTCATGTAATTATCAAGAAAAGAAAGCAGATAAGGGGGCTAGAATCGTACCCATAGGCACTCTAGCTTCCGGCAATGATGAATAAGTTCACAAAGTTTACTACTGCTGATAGGCGAACGGCTCAAATTCAAGGATGTCAAACTCTTGCAGGCTGGATAAATAGCACGTAGGCAGGAAGTATCCACTGTACTGAGAAATCCAGACAAGTTCCTAATTGAAGTACACTTCTGAAGAGCATTCTTTAGTTTATTGTAAGTCTCTGAAACTGGATTAGTGGCAAAGGACCCCACCCCCAAGTCCACCAACTGAGGAGCTTGAAGTAAAATCCTCTGAAGAACAGGAAGAGGCACGAGACAATTTACCCTCAGACTTCTTAGGTTCGGACATCTGGCCACCAGTTTCACGAGAGCTACAAAGTCAACTTGTCCTCTGAGAGAAGCAAAATTTAATGAGACAAGGGTGGTGCAGTCGTCCGGGAAACAACTAAGCCACTGTCCTCTGGCATCATCTGCTAAAGTTTCTTGCAAGTCCAACTCTCTTAAAAACCTGCATTTTAGTGGAACTTCATCAATAAACCAAACTATTGAAAACAAAGTGAAGTTCTGGCCAAAGACAACCTGTCCCAACTTAATTCCACTTAATCATCTTTCATTATCTGTTGTTCTAAATGTGTGAAAAATCTCGTTAATTGCTTGTGAGTGCAAAGCTCTCCTACAAATAGACATGCTCCACCAGAGTATCTGGCGGTGTGAGAGCTGATAAATAGTACTCCTTCCGGTCCAGAATAAATGAATTTTACAAAGCCCAAGAGGTTATTAATTTTTTTTTTTTTTTTTCAAAGTTAACCTTCTCTCCTTGATGGGGTTTTCAACTATTTTTCAAATCACAAACGCTGACTACTTGTACCTTTAAGAAAAGTTTGGGGAACGCAGAAGGGTAATATTGCCAAATAACCCTTTGAGTAGTGTAATAAATTACTTAAGTTTCTAAAGGGGTGTGCCACACCCCAAAAATTCACTTATTTTGGGCTAATTGCAGGGTTGCGGCCCAATAAGGTGCCTTTCACATTAGCAATATCGGCAGGAATTAAACACACACCACCAGGAGCCCCCCCGATATAGGAAGAAATACTTAAGAGGAACAAGGAAGAGAATTGGGGTTAAAATATAGCTTCTGAGTCTGATATGTAGCATCATCATAAAGCATGGCAACAAATTTGACATGATAGTAGTACACTATCCCACAGAGGGAGTATTGCAAACCAGGGGTTACCTGCAATTGGAAGCAATAGCGGCAATACCATCGGTGGAGAAACCTTGACATCCGACCAAAACCAAAGACTTGAAATTAGGAAAGGATTGAGAAATCAAGTGGAGGGTCTTATCGGAAACCACCATCCTCTTCAATCGAAGCTCCTCCAAATGAAGTCCGGTGGAGACGATGGTCTCAATCCAAGGGTGAAGAAAGCCTCCCCAGTGAGGACTGAAAACATAAGAATCAGGCTTCCCCTTCAGGGTTAGGGATTTCAGCCTCGGAAACCGTGCAATCACCCTCTCAGGAGTGACGGCGTAGCAGTTACCGACCAAGACCTTGTCTCTGCTGAGCCTTTCGATGTTGTACCAGGACTTGCACACCACAGACACAGCATTCCGATCCCTGTGACACGTCAGGTAATCGAACACGTGCTCCACCACCTCCTCCGGGAAGTAATAGTACTTCGCCATAACCACCATCAACTCTTCTAACCCTAATTATACAATTCTACAAAGCGACAGACCTCAGTTACCCATAAAGAGTGGTAAGTAAAGTTGATCATCCAAAATACTATTATATATTTGCACATCAACCAAGATAAGGGCAGATCTAAAACCAACAAATCTCCTTGCTAGGGAGTATGAAATAGTAGCGGACAAGATATACGAAGAGACAAACGCAAAACAAACTTTCCCATTTTTGCTCGCCTAATTTCCCTACGATAAATTCTTTTTTTTAAGTTTAACATATTTTCATATAACTGATTAATTAACTTAATTATAAAAGAAACTTATGTGATTTCCAAAAAACCAAAGGCTGGTTGGCCTGATATTCTGTTATTTTTACCAAAAGAAAATTTTAATAATTAAAAAATTAAAATAAGAATACATATGATTAAGTGAGGAGTAGGTGCATAAGAAACAAATGCCTTGTATTATCTAACCACATCAGATAATAGCTTACAACTAAACTAGTTTTGAATACTGCCGATTTGACCACTTTGTTTTTTCATCGAGTATATAAGAAGATTTTTTTGGTATCTAAACTGCCAAAGTAACTGATCAAGGGCTTTCCTTAAGCACCCATTTGGCCATAAGAATTTTTCACTTTTTTTTGGAAAACGTTTTCACTTTATTTGGATATCAACGTTTAGCCATGAAAATTTCTTGTAAAACTCATAAAAACTTATTTTCACTTTCAAAGACATTCAAACAACCAAATGTTTCTTTCGGTAAAAACTTATGACAAGACAACTCCATCTTCAACTCCAACTTCAAAATTCCACATAAAGTGAAAAATATTTGGTTTACATGACCAAACGCCTACTTAATTAAATAAATAGAAGTTGATTTCAACTCCATCTTCAGAACGATTTTTGAGAATTGTTTGATGAGTAACAAAGGTTTTATAGATATGAGAACCCACGACCAGTCCCCCATTTTGAATGGGAATTGAATATGGATTTGGATTTAGAAGAATTTTGGATCTCTTTTTCATTTTGAACCATATCTTTTACGTATTTATTTGTATATTTCCTGTTATGTCCCCATGAATAATTCAAGAAAAAGTGTTTTTATTATTTTACAAGGTAATAAAGAGATTAGAATGTAAATTATTAAAAATAATAGGATTGCAATCACAAAATAAAGCACACATTAAAGGGGCAAATGCTAAGAACTCTACCATAATGGACTGGGCTTAAGTTTGACCTACAGTCCACCTAATCTATTTTCTGACGAGGAGGATTCCACAGATAATTTACATCTCAGTAATAAAATCGTGCAGTCGGCAAAGTTAGTCATATTTAATCAGTAAAGCTCGAGCACAGAGTTGATTTCCTTCATTTTAAGTATTGGACTCTTCATCTTGCCTGCAGGATATGATTAACAAAAAGAAGTAGATCCTACAGTCATCCGTCACAGACAAGTTTCACACATTTGAAGAGTATTCATCCAAAATCGTGAAGCACTTAGCAATCAATGCTAGTCTGTATCCTACGCATCGCTTAAAACTTAATAGCACCAATAACATTAACTGCAACCCCACTACCAAGTTGAACAAAGGTTCTCAGATCCCGAATCCAACTTCCAAGCTCAATCTTCTCCAACTTTTACAGCCCGACGATAGACAGCAGTTAACCAGCTGCCTTCCGTTGGATCATCGAAGTACACAAATCTATTTACCGACTCCTTTACATAAAAAATAAAGCATTATCCAGCATATTTCGAGTAAGTGCACAAGCAAATGTTCCTACAGACTACCATATACACTATACTTACACCCATCATCCAAGTGATGGTTAAAGCACTTAACTATCATCAAAGATAAAAGTACAAAACAATTTAAAGGCTGATAAAAACTGCAGTTTTTCCGTACGTTCATTAACAAGAAGGTAAGAAGAAAGAACCAGAGTACTACTCCACTTCATTACATGTATCTGTTATACAAGGAGGACAATGCAACAAAAAACTGTCAACATCACGCGTTCATTCGCCCTCCTCTGGAGGAAATAAAGTCAAAGAAAACAGCTGAATTGTCGATAACTAGATATTATGATATGAAGAGTCACCCGGTTCACCACTCTCCCAGTCGTAAGAATATCTAGTCACATTGACTGGTAATAATACAACGCCATAAGAAATGACCAAAGAATGAAGGAAAAGGACATTGATGTTGGTGAAAGGAAGAGGTGCTCCACTATGGCCAAAATGGTCATACTCTCATCTCTTACAGGTTAACCCACATAGTTTCTTCAACACAATTAACTACATCACTTTCAACATATATTCAAACTTTGATCAAAACAGATCAGCAACTTTCGTTATAAAATCCAACGTGTCACTGGAAAGACGAGAAAAAACAAATCTTTTACATAAACAGAGTATCCTAAATGGAGCATAATCCACCATCTCTCCCCCATATTCCTTTTTTCCTTTTCAGAAGTCAATATCTTGTTGGAAACACATATGCGGTAATTATCCTATTCCACATCAAACTTTGGTCTATCAGTTCAATAGACTGTTATGTCAAACCAAGTTGTCAAGTGATCATCTTGATCCCTATCAAGTTGTCAAGTGATTTAACCGACATAAGTTATCTTACTTAGGTTCAGATTAGAGCTGTTAGGCACAAACGCTGCAGTCATAACCTGTCATGTATGCGCTCCTTCTTGTAGATTTCTGCTGAGTTCCAGAATCCCAAATGCTTACTATCATATGACGAATTACTCCTTTTTCCTAACAAAAATCATATCCTAGGCAGAGGGCCTCTTTCAACTTACTGCTGATGAACCAAGAATGATAATCAGTCAAGCCAGGTCAAGCAGAGAGCACACACTTGATTTTGTAGATGCTGGCTTTCCTTGAACAACCAAAATTAGTGGTTAAGAGAAACATTATTAACAACATAATTTTTCATGAATGAAATAGAACTGAGATGACAAAATCAGCAGTTAAAGCTTGGTATACAAACTTGCTACACATCAAGAATCATATTCCATCCAAAGAAATAGTTCTGACAACACAAAACCGGCTGACTGCCATTAAAGGTAACGATTGCATCAAACAAAGACCTGTTCTTCCTTTAGAAATGCATGTACATACACATGAGTGACAACATCATGTTAAACATCTGTTAGACAATTCAGTACCCAAATTAGACATGAAACTTAAAGATTGCATCCAAAAATTAGCTTTTGCGAGAAAATTTTCCAAGTGATACTCCATTTACACAATCATAGAGTAACCTTGGCATGTTAGACTACTCAGTGCCTATCATAGACAGGAAACATTGATGTCAAATAAACATTTATTTTCAGAGATTAGCCTATTACAGAGATCATATAAACCTATCTCAAAGACTGCATAGAAGATGCAGCACTTGCTACATATAGCAATTTGTGAAGCATATCTAGAGATTTAATATTTGAAACAATGAGGGAAATAACCAAGAGCAAGAAACCAACTGTAAGAGAGAGATTAATAGCAAATGTTAAGGGTAGCTCAGTTGCTCTACTACACGAGAAATATAGATCCAAGTCGAAATACACAACTATTCGACCACATTGCTAAAGACTTAGGCTTATGTAAAGACTCGATTTTGTTCAAAATTAAAATGGCATTTTTTTGCGGAGATCAAAACTGAATTAAGCATCAGGTTTAACGGGATCATCAGATATCTTAAGGGCGGACTGATGGGTACGCCTTCGAGTCCTGGAGGGAATGATGTTACCCAAATCGACCTCGGCCAGTAGGTCATCAGAGAGGTCAGTATCAGTGTCAACATCAGATTGGCTTCCAAAATCATCACTAGAATCATCATCATCATCCTCAATCATCTTCCCCTTGCCCTTGTCATCCCTTAAAATCCCCTTTCCCTTACGATCCACTACCACCTCACCGTTAGACGGCTCATCCTCCTCCTCCTCGTCATCCTCACCTTCATAGTCCTCTTCGTCTTCTTCTTCTTCGTCCTGCGCGAGTGAAGAATCAGTAGTGGAGAGTTTTTGCTTCTTGTTTACATCGTCGTCTTCGTGAGAGTTGGCAATGGCTTCTTTTTCTTCTTCTCCAACAGGAATATCTTGGGGCTTTCTTTTTAAGGGGAATGTTGTGTGTTCTTCTTCGTCTTGCCCTGCTTCTGCCATTTTTTTTTTTTTTTTGTTTCACCGAGGGGGTTTGGGAGGAACCCAAACTAGGGTTTTTCCTTTGCGGGGAGTGAGTACTCGAGCCTTTGAACCCAACCTCGGTTCTCGTGTCCGGTCCCTTTCGTTTTATAAAAGTAAATATTCTAATGCTATAAAGCAAATAACTTCAATTTAAATGAAAGGATTTCTAATCTAGTGAAAGCTTTGAATTAGTTGCTTGTTTTGGAGCATTTTATTTCTTCACCAATATCGCAGTTGGTTTTATACATGTCACTCGCTATCAAAATTGTAATAGCCAAATGGTGATTAGCAATTTCAGTCAGTTACTGAATCCAATCCTCCACGAAAAGTAAGAAAGTCCGCATATGGCTAATTTAAGGTGAAAAATTGGGTTGCTCCCACGACATTTCCACCCAAGAGAAGCAAACAAAAGACGTTCATAAAAATTCTCGTAAAATCGAGAATCATTCTGTACATGCCATATCATGAAATTATAATTTTTCATTCTTAACATAAGGTTTAAATTTGAATCTTTAATATAAAGTTACGTTTATTAGGGAGCTCTTTCCTCCAATAAAGGATTTTTCTGAAACAAATTCGAATTTAACCAAACCCAATAAAAATATCGAACATCGAAATAAAAAGATAATCTCATCATGTGTTTATAATCGTGAATGGACACAAAGTTAGTAATTACTTCATTAATCCATATTGTTTAATTGACCTTTTTCTGTTTATATGCACATAATATGTTTTATTTGACAAACTAAGGTTTTGTAATACGAATTGGAGTTGTCCCAAATCTTAATGGAATGATTTTATTTGAGATGACCATCATGTTAAAACTAGATCCAATTTAATTGATTTTTTTAATGTTTGTATATTACATAAAAATGTTACATATTAAAAAGTTAGATTTTAAAAGAGAAGCTGGGTTGTCTCAAAATCTTTGAAGAACGATTTTATTTTGAGATAACCGTGAAGGTGACACTAGATTTAGGCCTCATTTGTTTGCATGGCTGAATTTGAATAGTTCAGACCTTAAGCCATTAAGTATATTTATTTACATTAAGATCTAACCACTTATTTGGTCTGAATAGGTCTTAATCATTAAGATCTTGAACAAACTCTGAATATATTTAAGAGGTATTTTGTACCGATAATTTTTACCCCGACTCCACCCATCTCCACCCCCACTCCCACCACCCGTCACACACCTAACCCTCCACTACCCCAACCCCTGTACCAACCCCCACCACCCTACCCCCTACTTACCAAACCCATCACCACCCTACCCCTACCACCCACCTACCTTACCCCCAACCACCCCCTTCACCACTACCCAACCTCACCCTAACCCCAGACCCACCACACCACCACCACTAACCCTCTACCCCTACAACCCTCCCACCCTTAGCTACCTCCACCCACCACCACGCACTTACCCCACCCACCACTATCACAAAGCATTTCCGCCATGACTAGCGAATATAAATGTTTCATTTTTTTTGTCAAATAATATTATTATCTTATTAAATTTGTATTTATTTTCTAATATTTTGTTACTTTTTTATTTAAATTGTATATTTATTATGTTTAAAAAAATATGTTAAGCACATTCAGATGTTGAAAAACAAATAGTTTTAATCATTTAGTATTGAAGGAGAACATCTTAATCATTGAGACAGTATTCGCATTCAAATGTCTTAGTCTTAATAAAAATAAATGAGGCCTTAGATAATTGATTTTTTTTAATGTGATATGATGTGTTATACATACTCCCTCCGGTTTATATTACTCGGTCCATGTTGACTTGACACTCTCTTTAAGAAAGTACTACTCCATTTATTAGGGATTTAATTTACTAAATTAATCTTATTAAATATGCTTTGAAAATTCAAATTTTACTATTAGTATTTTATTTAGTTATTTAATGATGAGGGTAGTTTTGGAAGAAAATAATAAGTTTCTTTTGATTTGCTAAAATGGATAAGTAAAAAAATTATGTTAAGGCCAAGTAAAATGAAAGAGAAGAGTAATAATTATGATTTCTTATAGAATCACTTGTCGTCATTGGTACTTTTCATTTTAATTCGATTCTATAATTAGGCATCGGCGAGGCTTGGGTACTATAATTGTTGTTAAAGCTAAAGTAACACCTTTTAGTTTAGAACATATACATAAGTTGGACTTGTCCAAAAATCTTTGTGGGACTAGATTTAATTTAGTTGATTTTCTTA